>NC_090439.1:914450723-914585723 GCF_031143425.1 Pleurodeles waltl | reverse complement strand
TTGCCGTTTGTAGATGTAAATTTGTGTAAAACTAAATTGCAGCAACTATGTTTCTCATATCTATTGCTGCAGGTCCCTGCAACAGATCGAAATGCTTTGAGTTCCCTCTGGGGGAAGCTAGCATCAGAAATTCTGATGCAGAATTGGGAAGCAGCCATGGAGGATCTCACAAGATTAAGAGAGACAGTAGATAATAATGTAAGTTCTTTGTTGGGATTCTTGGTATGACATACTTATAATAAAATAATGTTTTTCTTTCAAAGCTTTTCAATTAATACATGTGAGATCAGATGACTTCTTGGATTGTGACTGTTGTGATGTTCATTGCCTGCTGAGAAGTAGCATGAGACTAGTGTACTCTGAGTGCAAAGCCTCCAGATTGTAGTGTCATTGTTAATACCTGATAAAGTTAATGTGATGTTAAATACTTAAAGCACTAAAAAGGTCTTTGGCAGTTGGTTTGATAAGCTGTTGGTATAGTAAATTAAACGGGATAATTCAATAAACCTACTTTTAAGATTACATAAATATAAATTAATGTTTAAGAATTTATGAATTGATATACACCTTTTGCAACCTTTTAGCCCAGAGAAAATAACTGTGTGCACAAATATGATAAATGAGTCTACTTCAGGTAGCTCTTGAATAAAAACATGAGGACCATAAGCCAACAGTAAATGTAAGACCCCCTAAGTGTTTAATAAAAATACTTGCAGTGCTTCCCTACTTATGTAAGTGGAGTGGGTTCATGATATCTTAAAGATAAACCATATTTCTACATAGATTTTCAAAGTTTTCGTTACAAGAACAATGGATGTTTCATTGCTCACTAATGTGGACTAAGATGTCTAATTAGCCCTTGCAGCATTTCTTGCAGCCAAACCACAAAATATTGATGGGAACAGTGATAAGAATAGAAGGTAAAAGTGACAGAGAAGGGGAAAGTAAGTGAGTATGGAAGGGGATGGCAGATTGGGAGGAGTCTGGAGGGCATATGAGGAGCAGAGCGCCGAAATCTGGTGGTCAGATTAAAGATGGGCATTAATCATAATAGTTGATGGACGCTAAAAGCAAAGAGGACAAAGTGAATTTAACTGAGTTACTCCATTTTTCAAGCAGGAATTTGAGGCGCAGAAATAGAGGATTGTGCCATACTAAAATGAGTAAGCATAGATGAACTCTAGATAGAAGACATTTGTTGACAAACTAGGAATAGGGAGGTAGCAGACTGGAGTACGCTAGTCATTTGTTTTCTGTGGCTTGTTGCAAAATGGGCACTTACAGGGAAAAGGCTGTTTAAAGTGCCAGTTATAGCTTAGCTACAAAAAACACCAACAAAACTGTCTCTTCCTTCGTCATCTGTTGTACAGCGTCATTCTTTGAACATTGTAGCACTTTTTTTTTTTCTTTTTTTTTAACCAACTTGCTGTATTTCTCTGGTCCACTCAACCCCTTCCAGTGTGGCCTTTGGGCCCTTCATTCAACAGAAACGGCACTCTTCCACGGTGCCAACTACATCTCCTCTGCTCACCACAATCAATTAGTTATTTCTAGATCCATACGCAGGTTTTGATGCTGTGGGTCATCAAATATTACTCTTTTCCATCGATCCATGGTTATCGCTCCTCCGTGGTTTTTCTTCTGCCTGTCTGAGCACTTGTCCTCATTGCAGTGGAAATCTAATAGGTTTCACTATTACCTTTCCATGTATGTTGCCGAAGGACGGGATCTAGAGCTTCACCTATTCTTTCTCTAAACTTCTTTTGGTGACATCTCTCATACATCTATACTGACACTTATTTTTTCCCCACCTTCACTCCCTTTCTCCAGTTTCACATTTCAGACAGTCTGACTGCTTTGTGACCTGAATGCAGAGCCTGCTTTAGTGCTGGTGGCACCCTGTGCCACAGTCTTTTTTGGCGCCCCACACCCCATGACCACCTCCTCGGATTCTCTCTACCACCCGGCAAATGTGCCTCATATCTCCCCATAGCCCCCCTTTCACATACATTAATTTGTTTTAAAGCACTTGTAAAGGCCTAATACACTCAGCTAACACATAAAATGTAGTTCTGTTCTTTGCAGCAGACATATTAACCCTCTGCGCTATTTTATGGCGAGTCAAAGCTGCCGCCAGACAAAACTCTCATCTCTCATCTCTCCCTATCCGGAACAAGCATGATCACAAGAGGTATCTTGACATTTTGTTTCCCGAAGGATGGGCACAAAAGAAACTTTTCAGCAGCTGCTTTTAAATCGCAGTTTTCATAAGTTATTGCTAAACACAGCCCCCCTGAGGTCAATGCTGCCCTCTTCAAAACCCCCCCCCCCCCACCCCCCCCCCCCCCACCCACCCCCCCCAAAAACCAGGTCCGCACAGGGTGCGGCCTCACCACTTGCCCCACCCTAAAGCCAGCCCTGCCTGAATGCCCTGTGGTCCCTCAAGCTTCTAATGAAAAAGTCGTCTACTTTTCCTTCTTGTCATATCTTCAACCTCTATCCACTTTCTTCCCAACAGCCTCATCTTTGCCTACTTTGTTAGGAATCTAGGTTTGGTGTTCAACCCTTCAGTGCTCATGGAAGAATGAATTACCGCCACACAGGCTCAAGAACAGATCAGGAAAATAGAAATTAGAATGTCTTCCATTCCCTGTAACTAAGTGTTGTATTTTGTCATTAGATTTGTATAGGTTTCCTTTACGGAACCTGCAGAGGGAATGTGGAATGGTGAGGGATATGAGGTCATGAAGAAGGGAAGGGCATTCGGATGAGGGGAAGGCAAGGAGTAAGAAGTGCTGTGCTGTTTCCAATAAATTCTCTGAAAATACTACACTTGACTGGAACTGGAATCTTTACAGTAAGACACTAATTAATTCCCAAGTACTTGGTTAGCTAAACTGTTAAAACAAGATGCAAGTGGCCTTCCCTTAATATTCCTCTTCCCTCCTGTAAGTTTGCTTAATTTTGCAACGAGGACCTCATTCAACCTGGCACGGAGTGCTCTCGGCTAAAAACCAGGCCTCATACAAGCGGTTTGTAATAGTGTTCAAAGTGGTTCGTTGTAAACCCCCCCCTCCCCCCCCCCCCCCCCCCCCAACACAGATATCCTGATATGCTACATTTCCTCAAAAAATCTGTTGGTCACATCAAAACTTACTGGTCACACAGTACCTCCAAGAGTGGCCCTGTTTCTAGGCTGCAGATTTACCTGCAGGCCACCGTTACTCTAGCGGTCTGTTACCTGTTAATTGAGTTAATGACCATCTAACCTATTTGTTTTGTTTCGGTGGCCATCTTTGGGATCAACATCTGTTTACAAATTAATTCGGATTCACTGGTTTATGTTCCCTACCATAACTATAGTTCATGCTGTATATTCTTTGTGACCTTTTTGTTTGTATTTCTGGTAAATAAAATAACAATAGATAGGGGAGACAGACCTAGGAACTACAAAGAACAAGGCATTGTTTTGAAGTATGTCAGTAACATGACTGCGAACGTAGCAGGCATGTGTGCAACACTGGTAGTACTTGGCCGGCAGACACAAATACTAGGCTTATGCATCTGTGTGAACTTCTCATCTGATACCTTACATTAGCTAATGTTTATTGATCTGCAACTTAAAGCTTCCCACAAAAGAATTTCATTTCCACATGTAATATGTTGGTTCCCCACTTGAATGGATTTTACCGAGTCACTCGTGCCTAAGAATTTGAATTTGACACAGCATTCTCAAATTTTATGTGCACAGTTTTGTAAGTATTTGAGTACTCCTTATAGGTGACATACATCTTGGCTTGTGTTGCAAACCGACTTGTATCTGTTTTTACCAAGTTAGTGCTTGCATAACGTGTTCTACTTAATGTATCAAATTGTTACTAATTGTTGTTGATATGGTAAACACTTTATCAATTGTAAATTTAATGTGACCTTGAATTTAATGTATTCTGCCTATGATGCACTTCCCTAGAGGATAAAGATCAATGTTACATTCTGTGTGGCTTATATTTTCAACCTACAAACACATAAAATGTGAATATTTAAATCACTGCACGTTTCATTAATATAATATCTGCTAACCTTCGTTTTTATTTGTGTTTTCTGTCAGTCTGTTAGTTCTCCTCTACAGTCTCTCCAGCAGAGGACATGGCTCATTCACTGGTCATTGTTTGTCTTCTTTAACCATCCTAAAGGCAGAGACAACATCATCGATCTCTTCTTGTACCAGCCACAGTAAGTGTTGTGAGGCCAAAGCATCCAGTCTCATTTTTACAGTATTTGCCAATGCGTAGTTTTTGATCACGAGTCATATAGAAAATATAACACATGTCCTATGTTCATTTTTTTTTTGACGCTGCACTACTTAACTCTCCATTTACCGTTCCAAAGCATGGTGTACAAATACCTTTTGGAATCTCCAAACACCAGGTGAAGTTGCTTTTCTTATATAGCAGCACCAGAATATCCCTTGTGTGTGGATTGGGCATTCAGCTTTATGCAAAGTTACAGACATTATGCAACATTGAGAAGTTTCCGCGAAAACGTTTGAACTAAGATGTACCGCCCCGATAATTTATTTTCAATGCAAGCAATATTTCAGGTAGTTTTTCTACCCGAGCTAAGTGTTCGGGCAACTTCTGAGCGTCGTCCTACAAATCTGAATACATCTTCAAGTTTAAGTTTTTTCAGTGCAAGATAAATTTTGCATAAGTATGCTTACTTTGGCGTAATGTGTCTGCAATTAACTATACAAGTTACCTCCATGGCTTAATTTTTCTGCAATTTCATGCAGTTAACTACATAAGTTACGTCCACCCCAGTTTTCTGATTATTACTCTAGTATGAATGAAATTGAGAAAATCCCAGAGGCACCATTAAATGAACTAGAAAATGTGCCTGTTAAGGAAGACTAAATTATTTGCCAACTTTCCAAAAATCACTTAATTTGTTGTATGAGAAGAAATTCCCAACTGAAAGTCAACAACCTAGTTCGTTTTCAAGCTAGAAACACATAAAATGTGAATATTTAAATCACTGCACGTTTCCCAGCCATAGGCAGTGCTTTATTACCTGGGTGAAACAGTAACACGACTTGTCAATGCCTAGAGGTCGTGCCTTTGGTGCCTATTGACTTTGTCAATGCCATTTGACAATGGTCTGTAGCGTCTGGCTATTTTCCAATGCTGTGCAGGATAATTGGGGAAAAAAAGTAAGTAAAGAATGCGAGGATCCACTAGTATGTAGATGTGTAATGACGCACGCACAGGCAAGCAGAATGACATGGAACCCATTTGTTTTTTGTTTACCAATCGAGGATGGCAGATGCCACTGTGAACAGTAAATAATAATTATAATTTTTTTAATGCACTACATGCAAAGGTGGACCTCTCCGCGTGCTGTACATATCTCCCCACCTCTTAAAAAATAAATTCTGGCCGAGAAAAGTATTGATTTGTCTATAAATGTCTTCTATAACAAATGTGTTGCACTCTGTGTAACTGGACCGTCAGAATTTGGAAGTAGAGCACCTCTTTCTGGGATGGTTCCAGACTGCAGGTTTCATCACGACTGCTATTATTCCTTGAATACTGTCTTAAGTTGGTGCTTTAGGACTTTTATTTACTTTTTGTGTGATGTTTTGATTAGCTTTTTTGTTCAGTCTCACAGGAACTTTTTGCAGTCTTACTACGTCTAACGTTTTATAATAAACAGATTAGGATTTGTTAGCCCTTGCTCTAAAGCCTACTTTCTTGTCCCTCTGTTTCCCACTCTTTGTTGAATTACTTTTTGCCCCAGGGGTCAGATCTTGTTTGCTCTTACTGTTCATTGAATAGGTGTAGCCTCCCATTTCATATCTTGTCCTTATTTTTCTTTAGAGCACACTCACGTACTTTCTGCCTTGCCGTCTCACTCACAATGTCTCTTACTCCACTGTCTTTCCACCTACTTCCTTCCCTCTTATTGCTCCTCCATAGCGTGCTAGGCACTTTATGGCAAACTTGGTGAAACCTTGGTTATTGTCTTGCTGTTCATAGATTCCTGTGTCTTTGTGTGCCTTCTTATTAGTAGTCTCCCTCTCCTACCACCCCTTTTCTATGCTCTTACAATTATACCTATCCTTCTGAGGACATCATTATCCGCATAGAAGCCGCACGCCATAGACCATGACTACACTTGACCTTGAATTTCTTTGTGTCTGTATTCTTGTTTTCACTCTGTATGCACACTTGTCATTATATCATGTTTGCTGCACTGTTTCTTGTCCTCACTTTGGGCACTCCATTGTTGTCAATGTCTAAACAATTTTAGTAACTGTATCATAATGAATGCATTGACTATACCAATTCTGGCCTCCCTTATTTGTCCCCCATTTGTGATAAGTGTCACGATTGTGGATGATTCCTACATCCACCTGAGTTTTTATTTGTTCTCTAAAATAAGTCCTCAGTGAACACCTGTCTTTTTTTGTATCCTAGTTGAACGCCATGATTGGCTATTGTGTATCCCTTATGATCTTTTACACATCTGCCATGCAATCACAGTATCTGCTATTGATTGATTTGAAAGTTTACCTTGCAATGCAGTGGCCTTCTTGAAAGTATAGAATCCTTTTTTTTTTCTTCTATGCTTTAAACATGAAGAATCCACACATTTGGCTATGCCTGCCACAACCATGGTGGCTTTTGGGCCTCTTTTAGTACTAGTGGTTTAGAGGTGGAATGGGTAGCTAGTAGATGATTGACGACAATGCTTGTTGCTAAGTGGCTGTGAGAGTGGCAGGTGTTTGTGGTTATCTTCGATGGGTGGTTGTATAAACCACTAGTCTTGAAGATTCCCACTAGGCAGTCATGTCCAGGAAAGGGTGTTGTAGGTTATTGATGCTTCCCTTGAGAGTGCCCGGTCTCAGTCTATTACATCTTGGCAGCCATCTCAACGGTAGGATTCCGCAGTAAGTGCTCAAGTGTTGTGGGTCGTCGACCTTACTAGATCCTGGGTCACTAACAAGACTTTAGCGCCAGTAGTTTTGCAGACCCTATTAAATAATACGGTCCACATAAGTAGCTGGAACTGCTTATCTTTGTGATAGCCTTGATGGGCTTAAGATTCTACGAAGTATTAGGAAGGAACGTTCAGAAAAGAGCGCTTTACTGATCCCCATGCTGCTAGGTATCTGTGATGATTTATGTACAGAGCTGTTAGTTGTAGAGGGAGTACACAACGTCAATAGTATTGCCTGCAGTGCAGGAGAATTGGCTTTAGCAGTGCTTTTTTGGTTTAATGAGATATTCTGTGAAATGTATTTCTTTTTTGTCAGTTGTGAATGTTGAGGGCGGCACGATTGCATCAAAAGCTTTTTGCTTGCTGTATTATTGCTTTTGTGCATTTAACATTTATGGAGCTCATTGCTCAGAACTTGTTTGTGAAGTGTATTGCACTTGGTGACTGGCGGTGGCAGACATTTTGTGCCATCATTTAAAATTTTCAATATATACCATAGTTGTATGTTGTCTTAAGGTTTTGCAAGCCTGCGCTACTTGATTATTTGTAATGCTGTGTCTTATTAAGCTATTGTCTTTTGGCAAAGGTATGCCAAATTGTTGTCCTAATCTTGCTTTAAGTTATAGATGGAAAAGTATAGTTTTAAATCTGGCAGCCTATTTTTTATTCAGCTCCTTATTTGTTTCTTGCTTTAAGCATCAGTTGGAAAGACTGTTGCCAGTAGCCAAACCTGACACACAACATGCAATTTCACCCAAGCAGGTACCCTCCTCCCACATTTTCAGATTAGGCCCACAGGTACCCTCCTGTACCCTCCTGTACCTAAGAAACATCTATACTTGCCAGAATTTGCAGATTAATTATATCTCCTTGGAAGTAAGTATTTCAGCAGGGGAACACAAAATCGATATCTCACATGCATCTTCTTCCTCCACCTTTAGAAAGCCAGACCACAACCAAGCAGTGCTAGAAAACCGCTAGTAAGGATGCTATTTTCATATATAGGACCATGGCCATAGAATGGTATGGAGAAGTAGATTGCATTTTCATCCACTCTCCCCCTGCCACAAACCCAGCTAAGCCAGACCCAGTCAAGGCCAGACTGGCCCCCATTATGCATTTGGAGGAGAGTAGCAGCTTACAGTACACATAGGTTGCTCTGTGAGAGGCGCAAGTTCCCTTAGAACAGCCCTGCTTCGACGACGACAAGAAACTCCCGAGGACAGCGGACCTGCTCCAAAAAGACTGCAACTTTATCCAAAGGAGCAGCTTTAAAGAACCCTGCAATCTCCCCGCAAGAAGCGTGAGACTTGCAACACTGCACCCGGCGACCCCGACTCGGCTGGTGGAGGACCAACACCTCAGGGAGGACCCCCGGACTACTCTACGACTGTGAGTACCAAAACCTGTCCCCCCTGAGCCCCCACAGCGCCGCCTGCAGAGGGAATCCCGAGGCTTCCCCTGACCGCGACTCTCTGAAACCTAAGTCCCGACGCCTGGAAAAGACCCTGCACCCGCAGCCCCTAGGACCTGAAGGACCGGACTTTCACTGCAGACGTGACCCCCAGGAGTCCCTCTCCCTTGCCCAAGTGGAGGTTTCCCCGAGGAAGCCCCCCCTTGCCTGCCTGCAGCGCTGAAGAGATCCCTTGATCTCTCATTGACTTCCATTGCGAACCCGACGCTTGTTCTAACACTGCACCCGGCCGCCCCCGCGCCGCTGAGGGTGAAATTTCTGTGTGGGCTTGTGTCCCCCCCGGTGCCCTACAAAACCCCCCTGGTCTGCCCTCCGAAGACGCGGGTACTTACCTGCTGGCAGACTGGAACCGGGGCACCCCCTTCTCTCCATTGAAGCCTATGCGTTTTGGGCACCACTTTGAACTCTGCACCTGACCGGCCCTGAGCTGCTGGTGTGGTAACTTTGGGGTTGCTCTGAACCCCCAACGGTGGGCTACCTTGGACCAAGAACTGAACCCTGTAAGTGTCTTACTTACCTGGTAAAACTAACAAAAACTTACCTCCCCCAGGAACTGTGAAAATTGCACTAAGTGTCCACTTTTAAAATAGCTATTTGTGAATAACTTGAAGTATACATGCAATTGAAATGATTCAAAGTTCCTAATGTACTTACCTGCAATACCTTTCAAACAAGATATTACATGTTAAATTTGAACCTGTGGTTCTTAAAATAAACTAAAAAAAGATATTTTTCTATACAAAACCTATTGGCTGGATTTGTCTCTGAGTGTGTTTACCTCATTTATTGTCTATGTGTATGTACAACAAATGCTTAACACTACTCCTTGGATAAGCCTACTGCTCGACCACACTACCACAAAATAGAGCATTAGTATTATCTCTTTTTACCACTATTTTACCTCTAAGGGGAACCCTTGGACTATGTGCATGCTATTCCTTACTTTGAAATAGCACATACAGAGCCAACTTCCTACAGGACAAAATTGCTGAATCAACGGTGTGGCATGCAACGAAAGGCCCTAGAAACGTGCGGTGGATCAGCTCTACTAACAGTGTTGCAGAGTGGAATATGCCTTCTTGCCATACAGACGAGACCTGCCACAAGACATACCCAAAAGGGACATTAGGAAATACCTTGACTACCAGCACCATCCACTAAGCCCAATACACAAGTACCAAATGGTAAAGAGGCAACAATGGCCACAGAATGGACGAGAGAGTTGTAGAAGTTGGCTCTGTATGCACTATTTCAAAGTAAGGAATAGTATGCACAGAGTCCAAGGGTTCCCTTTTGAGGTAAGATAGTGGCAAAAAGAGATAATACTAATGCTCTATTTTGTGGTAGTGTGGTCGAGCAGTAGGCTTATCAAAGGAGTAGTGTTAAGCATTTGTTGTACACACACAAGCAATAAACGAGGAACACACACTCAGAGACAATTCCAGGCCAATAGGTTTTTTTTTTTTTATAGAAAAATATCTTTTCTTAGTTTATTTTAAGAACCACAGGTTCAAGATTTACATGTAATACTTCAAATGAAAGGTATTGCAGGTAAGTACTTTAGGAACTTTGAATAATCACAATAGCATATATACTTTTCAAATAAATCACATATAGCTATTTTAAAACTAGACAGTGCAATTTTCAACAGTTCTTGGGGAGGTAAGTATTTGTTAGTTTTGTAGGTAAGTAAACCACCTACGGGGTTCAAGTTTGGGTCCAAGGTAGCCCACCGTTGGGGGGTTCAGAGCAACCCCAAAGTTACCACACCAGCAGCTCAGGGCCAGTCAGGTGCAGAGTTCAAAGTGGTGCCCAAAGCGCATAGGCTTCAATGGAGAAGGGGGTGTCCTGGTTCCAGTCTGCCAGCAGGTAAGTACCCGCGTCTTCGGAGGGCAGACCAGGGGGGTTTTGTAGGGCACCGGGGGGGGGGGGGGGGGGGGGGACACGGGGACACAAGTTAGCACAGAAAGTACACCCTCAGCAGCACGGGGGCGGCCGGGTGCAGTGTGCGCAAACACGTCGGGTTTCCAATGGAAATCAATGGGAGACCAAGGGGTCTCTTCAGCGATGCAGGCAGGCAAGGGGGGGGGGTCCTCGGGGTAGCCACCACCTGGGCAAGGGAGATGGCCTCATGGGGGTCACTCCTGCACTGGAGTTCTGATCTTTCAGGTCCTGGGGGCTGAGGGTGCACGGTCTTTTTCCAGGCGTCGGGATCTGGGAGTCAGGCAGTCTCGGTCAGGGGGAGCATCGGGATTCCCTCTGCAGGCGTCGCTGTGGGGGCTCCGGGGGGGGGCAACTCTGGTTACTTACAGTCTCGGAGTCGCCGAGGAGTCCTCCCTGAAGTGTTGTTTCTCCACAAGTCGAGCCGGGGGCGTCGGGTGCAGAGTGGCAAGTCTCACGCTTCCGGCGGGAAACGCAGTTGTCTTGAAGTTGCTCCTTTCTTACAAAGTTGCAGTCTTGGGTGAACAGAGCCGCTGTCCTCGGGAGTTCTTGGTCCTTCTAGAGCAGGGCAGTCCTCTGAGGATTCAGAGGTGGCTGGTCCCTGGGGAAAGCATCGCTGGAGCAGTGTCTTTAGAGGGGGGGGGGGGGGGGGGGGGAGGGGGGGGGGGGGGGGGCAGGCCGGTAGAGCTGGGGCCAAAGCAGTTGGTATCTCCGTCTGCTCTGCAGGGTTTTTCAGCTCAGCAGTCCTCTTCTTCTTAGGTTGCAGGAATCTGAGTTCCTAGGTTCTGGGGAGCCCCTAAATACTGAATTTAGGGGTGTGTTTAGGTCTGGGAGGGCAGTAGCCAATGGCTACTGTCCTTGAGGGTGGCTACACCCTCTTTGTGCCTCCTCCCAAGGGGAGGGGGTCACATTCCTATCCCTATTGGGGGAATCCTCCATCTGCAAGATGGAGGATTTCTAAAAGTCACCTCAGCTCAGGTTGCCTTAGGGGCTGTCCTGACTTGTCAGTGACTCCTCCTTGTTTTTCTCATTATCTCTCCTGGACTTGCCGCCAAAAATGGGGGCTGTGTCCAGGGGGCGGGCATCTCCACTAGCTGGAGTGCCCTGGGGCATTGTAACACGAAGCCTGAGCCTTTGAGGCTCACTGCTAGGTGTTACAGTTCCTGCAGGGGGGAGGTGTGAAGCATCTCCACCCAGAGCAGGCTTTTGTTTCTGTCCCCAGAGAGCACAAAGGCTCTCACCGCATGGGGTCAAAAACTCGTCTCTCAGCAGCAGGCTGGCACAGACCAGTCAGTCCTCCACCGAACAATTGGGTAAAATACAGGGGGCATCTCTATGATGCACTCTGCGTGCATTTTTTAATAAATCCAACCCTGGCATCAGTGTGGGTTTATTACTCTGAGAAGTTTGATACTAAACTTCCCAGTGTTCAGTGTAGCCATTATGGAGCTGTGGAGTTCGTTTTTGACAGACTCCCAGACCATATACTCTTATGGCTACCCTGCACTTATAATGTCTAAGGTTTTGCTTAGACACTGTAGGGGCATAGTGCTCATGCCCTCACCTGTGGTATAGTGCACCCTGCCTTAGGGCTGGAAGGCCTGCTAGAGGGGTGACTTAACTATGCCACAAGCAGTGTGAGGTTGGCATGGCACCCTGAGGGGAGTGCCATGTCGACTTAGTCATTTTCTCCCCACCAGCACACACAAACTGGCAAGCAGTGTGTCTGTGCTGTGTGAGGGGTCCCTAGGGTGGCATAAGACATGCTGCAGCCCTTAGAGACCTTCCCTGGCATCAAGGCCCTTGGTACCAGGGGTACCAGTTACAAGGGACTTACCTGGGTGCCAGGGTTGTGCCAATTGTGGAAACAATGGTACATTTTAGGTGAAAGAACACTGGTGCTGGGGCCTGGTTAGCAGGGTCCCAGCACACTTCTCAGTCAAGTCCGCATCAGTATCAGGCAAAAAGTGGGGGGGGGTAACTGCAACAGGGAGCCATTTCTTTACATGTCCCTTTCGAGGATGCTCCAGAGGGTTGGTTTACAGTCAACATTACAACACCCGTTCTGCCAGCAGACACTTCAGTCACACAACGATCGTTCAAGTGCCCTAACCCTGCTACATCAGCCTCCAGTCCACTGTATCTTTCCCTTTGTGGCACATGACCACCAGGTAAGATGACTGATTCAACTTTTCCTCTGAGCAAAGGATCAACCACAGATGAGTCCGCCAGATCATTCAGTGGGGCTCTGTCCTTCCATCCAATTCTAGCCTGCCACATCTTCCACCCGCATTGAAGTGACTTTCAGGGAAGCACCTCATCATTTCTTTGCAAGTGATGTAGGGTCCCTTCTCTAAAAGGGCCATGGATTGTTACTCCTGCTATTTCCTTGTTCCAGGCAACTGGATCATAGCCCTTGACCTGCAGGGTAACTGATAGGTCACTGCTATGTTGGGGTGGTCATGTGGGAGAGGTGGAGATCAGAGGAATTTGGTCTCCAGCGGAAACCCAACTCCACAGCGGCATGTTGAGTTTGCTGGCCATATGTCTGTCGTTGAATGCCTTCCTGCGGTCTATCAGAAGAAGGCTGGTACAGGTCCTCACAGACAGCACTCCTGCCATGTAGCAGTGTTACAAGCCGTTTGGTGTAGGATCCTGATCTATGCCCCCAAGAGGCTCTTCACTTCTGCAGTTGGCTGGAACATAAAGGGAATTTTGCTGGTCAAGAGCAACCTGGTGGCATCCGTGAATGCCAAGGCAGATAAGCTTAGCTTATGCACTTGGTGGGCTATTAATGGTAGTTGCACCTCTAGGTGGCACAGAGCATCTTCCAACAATGGAGAGAACCCTGGCTGGATTTTTTGCCAATTCTGAGAATACAGAAGACCATGTCTGGGAGATGCATTCCAACTAACGTGACACGTATGACTCCTGTACACCTGTCCTTCCCTGAGTTCTAAAGATCATCAGGAACGACTGGGCCCAAGTGAACCATGAGAATGTGGTCCTCGGAGATTCTTGGTATAAGCCCCCAATCATGCTTCAGCTTTGAGAGGATCTTGTTTTTCAGTGAGAAGGCTGAGTTCTTCACCTGGGCCTCTACAATTTTTGCCTCCATGCATGGGGATTGAGCTGTGGCAGTTGACTGCATTTGATGTCCCTCCTGAAGTTGTGTACCAACAATGCCACCACTGCAGTGGCATGTGGTATACCTGTTGTTGGCGTTTGGCAGGCCACGACTTGGGTGTCTGTACACTCGTTCATAAAGCTCTACTTCCTAGACAGCCTGGTCCGACGAGAAGGACATTTTCCCTGATCTGCCCTGCAGAACTTTTTGTTTGCGCCTATTCCACAGACCATTCACCCTGGAATGGACTGCTTTGGTATCTATTCTAAAGTTTTGGAATCTGTGGTTAGAAGTATCCATCAAAAAACAAGTTGTATGCCTTCGGTAATGTTTTTTCTGATGGATACTTTGTCTAACAGTTGTTTCCTCATTGGTCTCCCTCCTCTCAGGTCTGTAGAATGGTGTTTTTTCCCATCTAACAAGGTCCCAAGTTAGAAACCAGTACATGGATACTCTGTTTAAAAAAAAAAAAATTATGCTTCATGTCTAAGGTTGCACAGTCCTGAAGAAAACAGACATCAGCAAGCATGGGTGAAACTTACATGCAGCTCACATCTGGATGGATGGAAGGAAGGTAGTGCAGAGCTGCTTGGTGCCTACTGGCACACGGAAGCACTGCTGTGTGCAAAGATACCACACCCGTGCTAGCACCGGGGGATATTCTAAAGGTGAGGGATGTGTAGTTAGAGTATCCACCAGCAAGTGTTCGAAAATTAACTTAAGTTAGGTACATACAGGTTTTGCACTCCAGTCATTGCTGCTCTAGAGTGTGTGTTGAAACCGCTCTTTTGAAGTGTAAGTGGGGCTGTGCACAGCTGTGCCCAATCCATCCCATCAGAATATCCCATCTTGCCAGCATCCAGTCCCCTTTTGTGTTACTTTCTGGAAGCAATACACAAAGGCAAACTACACCAAGTCATGTGACGCAGGTTGCAGGCACCAAACTGCTAGGATAAGACAATGCTAACTTCATAAAAGTAGCAGTTTTAGAATTGTGACTTAAAATCCAACTTTACCATTAAACAAGGTTTACATCTTAATTCTGTAGACACCAAACATTAACTTTCTACCTGTTCCCAAACAACCTTTTTACTTATTGAATGTAATGATGTAACCCAATTATATCCTAGGGAAGAGGTAGGCCTCAGAGTACGAAAAAACAAATTTGTGAGTTTTTCACTTCCAGGATATGTAAGCCCTAAAAGTACAGGTCCAACGTTTTAAATACTATGCACCCTTCCCTTTGGGCTGTTTAGGGCTTAGCTAGGAGTGAATTTTATGTTGTGAAAAGGGAGTTTTAGGCCTGGAGGAGGGTGTATTTTGGCATATTGAAAACTGCACATAGGCTGCAATGGCTGGCCTGAGACATGATTGAAAGGGCCACGTAAGTGAGTGGCACAATAGGTGCTGCAGGCCTACTAGTGGTATTCAACTTACAGGCCCTGAGGGCATGTAGTACCACTTTACCAGGAACTTATAAATAAATTGTGTCAATTGGATGTAAGACAATTCTACCATGTTTACAGGACAGAGCACACATACTTTGGCACTGGTTAGCAGTGATACAGTGCACAGTCATAAAAGCCAACAAAAACAGACTCAGAAAGCAGGTGGGGTGAAGGCAAAAAGTTTGGTGGGGGGACTCTGCAGAGAGGACAGTCGAACAATCATGTTTCATGTGGCCTTGGGGTTGACTACCCCTGTGATGTTATAATAATCTGTAAAGAGTATGAATGGGAGGGTTTGCTGGACCTGTTAAAATACCAGCTCCATGAAGAACAACCTATGGACTGGCGTGCAGACTTGTTGAAGGCAGCAGACCGGATACTTTTCTAGATACTGGCATGCTTCCCCCTCCCCCCAACCTTGGCAATGGAGGAGGGAGCTTCCTGCTTTATGCCGGTGAGGAGGGCAACTGAGGTCTTGGACCTTGAGTTGCCCTTGGTGGCCATTGTGACTAATCTCCTGGCAGAGGTGCTACAACTGGGAGCTTCCACCTCAGAACCCATGCTTCAGATTAATGAGGCCCTCACAGATGTCCTCATGGGTACTTGGTACAAACCCAGTACAGGGGCTCCTGTGAACGGTACCATTGCCCACCGCCATTGCCCTTCTCCAGGGGACCCACTTTTTGTGATGCAACACCGCACCCCTGAGAGGTTGGGTATCCAAGCCTCTAGCTCCCAGAACGCGTTCCATTCCGCTCCTCCGGATAGCGAATCCAAAAGGTTGGACATACTTGAAGAGATGTTTTCTTCCACCAGCCTTGCATTGCCGTTCATGAACACCGCATGCCTTTTGATCAGTTATTCCCATACTTGTGCAAGTGCTACTACAGGTCCCAGAGGAGGCCTGGGCTGTATTCTTAGGCTGTTGCTGATGGGAGAGACATAGCGAAGTTCACAATCTGTTGTGTACTGGACACTACTGACTTGCTGGGCAGAAACGTTTTCATCTACTCTGAGGCTCCCCACCTGTCTGAGAATGTTTGGCTTTTCAGGGAATATCCAAGCTGCTTTGCTGGGCATGCCCTTTGATGGCAACTGTCTCTTTGGAGACAAGGTAGAGACTGTACTTGAGCCCTTCCAGGATTTTCGGGCTATGGCCAGGCCCTTGGGCCTCACACTGGGCCCCTTAACACCCCCTGCCCCCAATATGCCTTTCACCCCTTTTGTTGCTAGGGAAGAGGACTCCAGCTGCCTCCATTCCTGGCCAGCCACTGTGCCATGCATGCTGCCCAACCTCTGCATGGCCTAGGGAGTGGGATCTACCAACCTCATGGATCAGGTGGCCAGAAGGTCTGGCCAGTAGGAGGTAGCATTCGCCAAAACAGGTGGGTTTTGCAGATAGTCTGAAGGGGCTACCCCTTCCCTTCGAAACTATTCCTCCATTCATGCCACCATCCTGCGATCGGATAGTGGAGGATCACTTGTCCCTTCTCCGCGAGGAAGTTATAACTCTCTTGGCTGAGGGAGCCGTAGACAGGGTTCCCATGCCGTAAGTAGGTTGTGGTTGCTATTCCCGCTACTTTCTGGTCCCCAAAAAAGACAAGGGTATTCGCCCTAACCGAGACTCACTCAGTTGCTTCCTCGAAAAGAAGTTCAAGATGCCCACTCTGGGTCATGTTCTGTCTGCCCTGGACACAGGAGACTGGATGGGTAGTGCTGGTCTTGCAGGATCCTTATTTCCATATTCCTGTCCTGCCTGCCGACAGATGTTACTTTTGGTTCACGGTAGGCCACAAGTACTTTCAGTTCACAGTGCTCCTTTTTGGCCTTACCAGTGCCCCTAAGGTGTTCACAAAGGTGACCGTGGTTGTTGTAGCTCATCTGCGCATGTAAGAGGTTTCATCCCCCCCAAACATCTCGATGACTTCCAGAGTGTGGACCTCATGCGTTTGTTTGGCGTTCACTGTAAACTTGCTGAAGTCGCACCTGACTACCTCTCAGACTCTCTCTTTTCATCGGAGCTGTCCTGGACACAGTGCAGTTTCAGTCTTATCCTTCTGAGCGGCAGGTTATGGATATTCAGGCTAGGATACCGATTGTAGGAAGTTGGCTCTGTATGTGCTATTTCAAAGTAAGGAATAGCATGCACAGAGTCCAAGGGTTCCCCTTAGAGGTAAAATAGTGGTAAAAAGAGATAATACTAATGCTCTATTTTGTGTTAGTGTGGTCGAGCAGTAGGCTTATCCAAGGAGTAGTGTTAAGCATTTGTTGTACATACACATAGACAATAAATGAGGTACACACACTCAGAGACAAATCCAGCCAATAGGTTTTGTTATAGAAAAATATCTTCTCTTAGTTTATTTTAAGAACCACAGGTTCAAATTGAACATGTAATATCTTGTTTGAAAGGTATTGCAGGTAAGTACATTAGGAACTTTGAATCATTTCAATTGCATGTATACTTTTCAAGTTATTCACAAATAGCTATTTTAAAAGTGGACACTTAGTGCAATTTTCACAGTTCCTGGGGGAGGTAAGTTTTTGTTAGTTTTACCAGGTAAGTAAGACACTTACAGGGTTCAGTTCTTGGTCCAAGGTAGCCCACCGTTGGGGGTTCAGAGCAACCCCAAAGTTACCACACCAGCAGCTCAGGGCCGGTCAGGTGCAGAGTTCAAAGTGGTGCCCAAAACGCATAGGCTTCAATGGAGAGGAGGGGGTGCCCCGGTTCCAGTCTGCCAGCAGGTAAGTACCCGCGTCTTCGGAGGGCAGACCAGGGGGGTTTTGTAGGGCACCAGGGGGGACACAAGCCCACACAGAAATTTCACCCTCAGCGGCGCGGGGGGCGGCGGGTGCAGTGTTAGAACAAGCTTCGGGTTTGCAATGGAAGTCAATGAGAGATCAAGGGATCTCTTCAGCGCTGCAGGCAGGCAAGGGGGGGCTTCCTCGGGGAAACCTCCACTTGGGCAAGGGAGAGGGACTCCTGGGGGTCACTTCTGCAGTGAAAGTCCGGTCCTTCAGGTCCTGGGGTCTTTTCCAGGCGTCGGGACTTAGGTTTCAGAGAGTCGCGGTCACGGGAAGCCTCGGGATTCCCTCTGCAGGCGGCCCTGTGGGGGCTCAGGGGGGACAGGTTTTGGTACTCACAGTCGTAGAGTAGTCCGGGGGTCCTCCCTGAGGTGTTGGTTCTCCACCAGCCGAGTCGGGGTCGCCGGGTGCAGTGTGGCAAGTCTCACGCTTCTTGCGGGGAGATTGCAGGGTTCTTTAAAGCTGCTCCTTTGGATAAAGTTGCAGTCTTTTTGGAGCAGGTCCGCTGTCCTCGGGAGTTTCTTGTCGTCGTCGAAGCAGGGCAGTCCTCAGAGGATGCAGAGGTCGCTGGTCCCTTTGGAAGGCGTCGCTGGAGCAGAGTTCCTTGGAAGGCAGGAGACAGGCCGGTGAGTTTCTGGAGCCAAGGCAGTTGTTGTCTTCTGGTCTTCCTCTGCAGGGGTTTTCAGCTAGGCAGTCCTTCTTCTTCTTCTTCTTGTTGCAGGAATCTAGTTTCTAGGTTCAGGGAGAGCCCTTAAATACTAAATTTAAGGGCGTGTTTAGGTCTGGGGGGTTAGTAGCCAATGGCTACTAGCCCTGAGGGTGGGTACACCCTCTTTGTGCCTCCTCCCAAGGGGAGGGGGTCACATTCCTATCCCTATTGGGGGAATCCTCCTTCTACAAGATGGAGGATTTCTAAAAGTCAGTCACCTCAGCTCAGGACACCTTAGGGGCTGTCCTGACTGGCCAGTGACTCCTCCTTGTTTTTCTCATTATCTCTCCTGGACTTGCCGCCAAAAGTGGGGGCTGGGTCCAGGAGGCGGGCATCTCCACTAGCTGGAGTGCCCTGGGGCATTGTAACACGAAGCTTGAGCCTTTGAAGCTCACTGCTAGGTGTTACAGTTCCTGCAGGGGGGAGGTGTGAAGCACCTCCACCCAGAGCAGGCTTTGTTTCTGTCCTCAGAGAGCACAAAGGCTCTCACCGCATGAGGTCAGACACTCGTCTCTCAGCAGCAGGCTGGCACAGACCAGTCAGTCCTGCACTGAACAATGGGGTAAAATACAGGGGGTATCTCTAAGATGCCCTCTGTGTGCATTTTTTAATAAATCCAACACTGGCATCAGTGTGGGTTTATTATTCTGAGAAGTTTGATACTAAACTTCCCAGTATTCAGTGTAGCTATTATGGAGCTGTGGAGTTCGTTTTTGACAGACTCCCAGCCCATATACTCTTATGGCTACCCTGTACTTACAATGTCTAAGGTTTTGCTTAGACACTGTAGGGGCATAGTGCTCATGCACATATGCCCTCACCTGTGGTATAGTGCACCCTGCCTTAGGGCTGTAAGGCCTACTAGAGGGGTGACTTACCTATGCCACAGGCAGTGGGAGGTTGGCATGGCACCCTGAGGGGAGTGCCATGTCGACTTAGTCATTTTCTCCCATCAGCACACACAAGCTGGCAAGCAGTGTGTCTGTGCTGAGTAAGGGGTCCCTAGGGTGGCATAAGACATGCTGCAGCCCGTAGAGACCTTCCCTGGCATCAGGGCCCTTGGTACCAGAGGTACCAGTTACAAGGGACTTACCTAGGTGCCAGGGTTGTGCCAATTGTGGAAACAATGGTACATTTTAGGTGAAAGAACACTGGTGCTGGGGCCTGGTTAGCAGGGTCCCAGCACACTTCTCAGTCAAGTCAGTATCAGGCAAAAAGTGGGGGGTAACTGCAACAGGAAGCCATTTCTTTACACCGATGTTTCAACTTCTATCTTGGATTTCGATGAGAATGACTGAGGCTACTAGTCGTTATAGCCTCCTGCATCCTGCTAGTGACGCATTCCAGATGGCATATGTGGGTTCTGCAGTGGACCTGCGGTTCCAGGGGGCGCAGCATCAGGGGATTCTCTCCGACAAGGTTCAGCTCTTGGAGGGAACTGTGCAAAATCTGCAGTGGTGGTTAATGAACCATGGTTGGGTCAGAGGCAGACCCCTCTACCTTCCACATCCAGATCCAACAGTAGTGACATATGCATAACTCCTGGGATTGGGCAGCCATCTGGTCTCTGGTGAAATCCGGACTCCACATCAACCTGTTGTAGCTCTGTGCGGTCCTGCTGGCATTAAAAGCATGCCTTATCTCTATCAAGGGAAAGATGGTGCATGTGTTCATAGACCACACCACAGCCATGTGGTACTGCTGCAAGCAGAGCAGGGTGGGGTTGTGGACTCTGTAGAGAGGCTGTGCACCTCTGGACATGGCTTGAACACCAGGGCATATGCCCAGCGGTTTAACATCTGGCAGACTCTGAATGCACAGGCAGACAAATTCAGCCAAAAATGCCTAGCAGTTCACGAATGGTGTCTATCCAGAGGTAGTGCAAGGTTTTTTTTTCAGCAGTGGGGAGAGCCTAGGTTACATCGGTTTGCCTCTGCAGAGAAAACACAATGTCAGCAGTTCTGCATGTTGTAGTTTCCAAGGCGGCAATTGCTCAGATGCTATTCGTCTCAAGTGGTACTCGGGCCTCCTGTATGTCTTTCCGCCCATACCGCGTCTGCCCAGCGTTCTCAAGAAGATCAAGAATGGGCAGGCCCAAGTAGTCCTTGTGGCTACAGCCTGGGCATGGAGAGTCTGGTATCCAGAGTTGCTTAGCATGTCCATCGATCCTCCAATCAGGCTGCCCCTTCGGGAGGATCTTCTGTCACAGCAGCAGAGGAGGGTTCTGCGCCCAAACCTCTCCACTTTCTGCCATCTTGCATGTGGATTGAGCTGCGACATTTGACAGATTTTGCCCTTCCACCAAAGTCTGTAATGTAATCTTGGCAGCCAGGCGTCCCTTTACCAAAACTGTATATGCCAGCTGTTGGAAGAGATTTGTGGTATGGTGCATTGACAAGTCAGTTGACCCCTCTCTCTGGGGTTCTGTTTATCTATTCCCATCCCCAGCAAGGCAATGCTCTGGGCACACTTAAAGGTTATATGTCTATTAAAGGTTACATGTCTATTTCTGCTTTTTGGGGTTTCTTGACCAACCATCCTTGTTTGTCATCTATTGTACATGGATTCCTCAACTTCTTTCACATCCTTTTCCTTCATTCCCTTTCATTACCCCCAATGCGACCTGAATTTGATTTAGACTTTTCTGATGTACGCTCATTTCGAGCCTCTGCACATTTGTCCTCTTAGTCTGTTTTCAAAGTGAGAAGCCTATCTTGTGGCTATTACATCTGCCTGCAGGGTGAGTGAGCTACAGGCATTGTCATCTAAGTTGCCTTATCTTTCCATTTATCCTGACAAAATGGTGCTTCGCACTAAGGACTTTTCTTTTTTCTTACCAAAAGTGGTTACACCCTTTCATGTAGGCCAATCCATCACCTTGCCTTCTTTTTACGCACCCACCCCATCCTTCTAAGGAAGAGGAGTCTTAACTGCCTGGACCGAAAAAACTAATTGCCATTCTTCCTTGATTATACAGAAGAGTTCCGGGTGGATGATTACCTCCTTGTAGGTTATGTGGGTGTGAAGAAAGGTTGGGCTGATCAGAAGCTGACCATCTCCAGATGGGTTGTACTCTACAGTACGATCTGCTACTCATGAGCCAAAAGGCAACTACCTGAGGGATTGTGTGCTCATTCTACCCGACCTACAGATGCAACCACACCATTAGCACATAGTTTCAGTCCTTGACATCTGTCAGGTGGCAGCATGGGCATCCCTACACATAGTTACCAAACACTACTGCCTGCACTGTCAGGTCGGTAGGGAAGGGTACTTTGCCTGTTCAGTCTTGCAGGACTTTCTAGTATGAACTTGGTTTGCACACCCACCACCGGCGATTGTATTGCTTGGGTATCTATTCAAAGGAAAGGAATCTGCAACTAGAATTCTCTATCAGATGGACCGGTTCCTACCTTTGGTAGCGCCTTATCTGGTTGAGACAATAGTAGCTGCAGATTCCTTACCCAACCACCCATCCTTCCCACTGTGCAAACTGATTTGTAGGGGCAGGGCACTCCTCTTTCAGGGCCTTAGTTTTGACGTACCAGTAGTCAGTTTCTTTATGACTCTGCACTTTAGGCATGTAAAGTTGTAAAAAAAAAAAAAAAAAACTGACGTCAGCTTTGCAGGGTGGTGCCTATATAGGAACTGCAATGTTATATCGGGCGTGGACACTGCCACCGACTGATGCGGCACCGATTGATGCCACCCGACAGCACGCCAGGGTACTGCTCACATAATTCTCGAGTTTCAGTCTGACACCTGGGGGAAATTCATAGGTGTAAGGAAATGCCTCCTTGGCATGGTTACCCCCTGACTTTTTGCCTTTGCTGATGCTAAGTTTTGATTTGAAAGTGTGCTGAGGCCTGCTAACCAGGCCCCAGCACCAGTGTTCTTTCCCTAACCTGTACTTTTGTTTCCACAATTGGCACACCGTGGCATCCAGGTAAGTCCCTTGTAACAGGTACCCCTTGTACCAAGGGCCCTGATGCCAGGGAAGGTCTCTAAGGGATGCAGCATGTCTTATGCCACCATAGGGACCCCTCACTCAGCACAGACACACTGCTTGCCAGCTTGTGTGTGCTGGTGAGGACAAAACGAGTAAGTCGACATGGCACTCCCCTCAGGGTGCCATGCCAGCCTCACTGCCTATGCAGTATAGATAAGTCACCCCTCTAGCAGGCCTTACAGCCCTAAGGCAGGGTGCACTATACCATAGGTGAGGGCACCAGTGCATGAGCACTGTGCCCCTACAGGGTCTAAGCAAAACCTTAGACCTTGTAAGTGCAGGGTAGCCATAAGAGTATATGGTCTGGGAGTCTGTCATGCACGAACTCCACAGCACCATAATGGCTACACTGAAAACTGTGAAGTTTGGTATCAAACTTCTCAGCACAATAAATGCACACTGATGCCACTGTACATTTTATTGTAACATACACCCCAGAGGGCACCTTGGAGGTGCCCCCAGAAACCTAAACCGACTATCCGTGTAGGCTGACTAGTTCTAGCAGCCTGCCACACACCAGACATGTTGCTGGCCACATGGGGAGAGTGCCTTTGTCACTCTGTGGCTAGTAACAAAGCCTGCACTGGGTGGAGATGCTTATCTCCCCCTGCAGGAACTGTAACACCTGGCAGTAAGCCTCAAAGGCTCACCCCCTTTGTTACAGCACCACAAGACCCTCCAGCTAGTGGAGTTGCCCGCCCCCTCCGGCCACGGCCCCACATTTGGCGGCAAGGCTGGAGGAGATAATGAGAAAAACAAGGAGTCACTGGCCAGTCAGGACAACCCCCTTGCAGATGGAGGATTCCCCCAATAGGATTAGGGATGTGCCCCCCTCCCTCAGGGACGAGGCACAAAGATGGTGTACCCACCCTCAGGGCTAGTAGCCATTGGCTACTAACACCCCAGACCTAAACACGCCCTTAAATTTAGTATTTAAGGGCTCCCCAGAACCTAGGAACTCAGATTCCTGCAACCTAAGAAGAAGAGGACTGCTAAGCTGAAAAACCCTGCAGAGAAGACGGAGACACCAACTGCTTTGGCCCCAGCTCTACCGGCCTGTCTCCCCACTTCTAAAGACACTGCTCCAGTGACGCTCTCCCCAGGGACCAGCGACCTCTGAATCCTCCGAGGACTGCCCTGCTCTAGAATGACCAAGAACTCCAGAGGACAGTGGCCCTGTTCACCAAAGACTGCAACTTTGTAACAAAGGAGCAACTTTAAAACAACTTGCGTTTCCCGCCGGAAGCGTGAAACTTGCTACTCTGCAACCGACGCCCCCGACTCGACTTGTGGAGAACAAACACTTCAGGGAGGACTCCCCGGCGACTGCGAGACCGTGAGTAGCCAGAGTTGCCCCCCCTGAACCCCCACAGCGACGCCTGCAGAGGGAATCCCGAGGCTCCCCCTGACCGCGATTGCCTGCTCCTCAGATCCCGATGCCTGGTAAAGACTCTGCACCCGCAGCCCCCAGGGCCTGAAGGATCCGACCTCCAGTGCAGGAGCGACCCGCCCCCCAGGTGGCCCTCTCCCTTGCCTAGGTGGTGGCTACCCCGAGGACCCCCCTCCCCTTGCCTGCCTGCATCTCTGAAGAGACCCCTTGGTCTCCCATTGAAACCTATTGAGAACCCAACGCGTGTTTGCACACTGCACCCGGCCGCCCCCGTGCTGCTGAGGGTGTACTTTCTGTGTGGACTTGTGTCCCCCCCCCCCCCCCCCCCCCCCCCGGTGCCCTAGAAAACCCCCCTGGTCTGCCCTCCGAAGACGCGGGTACTTACCTGCTGGCAGACTGGAACCGGGGCACCCCCTTCTCCGTTGAAGCCTATGTGCTTTGGGCACCACTTTGACCTCTGCACCTGACCGGCCCTGAGCTGTTGGTGTGGTAACTTTGGGGTTGCTCTGAACTCCCAACGGTGGGTTACTTTGGACCCGAACTTGAACCCCGTAGGTGGTTTACTTACCTGCAAAAACTAACAAACTCTTACTCCCCCCAGGAACTGTTGAAAATTGCACTGTCTAGTTTTAAAATAGCTATATGTGATTTTTATGAAAACTGTATATGCTATGTTTGCTAATTCAAATTTCCTAACATTTGAAGTTTGAAGTATTATAAGTAAATCTTGAACTTGTGGTTCTTAAAATAAACTAAGAAAATATATTTTTCTATACAAAAACCTATTGGCCTGGAATTGTCTTTGAGTGTGTGTTCCTTATTTATTGCTTGTGTATGTACAACAAATGCTTAACACTACTCCTTTGATAAGCCTACTGCTCGACCACACTACCACAAAATAGAGCATTAGTATTATCTCTTTTGGCCACTATCTTACCTCTAAGGGGAACCCTTGGACTCTGTGCATACTATTCCTTACTTTGAAATAGTGCATACAGAGCCAACTTCCTACAGTGGTAACCTGAGAAGGTTCAAGCATATACGAGATCAGCTGCAGCATGTATGAGACCAGCTGCAGCTTACTGGCCAAGGACCTATATGGTCATCCCCTGAATTTCAGCAGGCACGTCCTATTCCTTTATACTTGGCATATACAAGTTGGTCTGGACATTAAACTCTAACAAACCAAAGGGCAGGAAAGTTGACTGTCTTATTTGCAGTCAAAGGGTGTTAACATACTTGCTATCTGAGACTTCACATAAATCAGATAATGTTCTAAGTGTCTTCAGGTTAAATATCAAACTGGCTTTAGGACATTAGTGACACTGGATCGTCATGGGGATCTGCAGAAGACCTATCTAAAAGTTGCTTAAAGTGTCCAGAAAGACACATACGGATTTTTCTGCCCAATGTACACTAAGCCACACAAAAAGCATCTACGACTGACAATGAACACCTTAGGCAAATCACACCATCAGAGAGCTCTAAAGGCATGCAAATCGGACACTGCTGGAAGAGTGATTTTGCCAATCATTTGCACATACCTGCTTTCGGAATGTAAAGTACTCTTGAGATTTATCAAAAATGTGTAGCACCATGCCTGTTACAGTCCTGAAAATATGGCAAATACCTTGCTGTTATCCGATTTTGAAACAAAGTAATTGTAAGGAAATGCCTCCTTGGCATGGTTGCCCCCTGACTTTTTGCCTTTGCTGATGCTATGTTTGCAATTGAAAGTGTGCTGAGGCCTGCTAACCAGGCCCCAGCACCAGTGTTCTTTCCCTAACCTGTACTTTTGTATCCACAATTGGCAGACCCT
The DNA here is from genome assembly GCF_031143425.1 of Pleurodeles waltl. Taxonomy (NCBI): domain Eukaryota; kingdom Metazoa; phylum Chordata; class Amphibia; order Caudata; family Salamandridae; genus Pleurodeles; species Pleurodeles waltl. The sequence continues at coordinate 914,560,002 of NC_090439.1, read as the reverse complement.
GGCATCCAGATAAGTCCCTTGTAACTGGTACTTCTAGTACCAAGGGCCCTGATGCCAAGGAAGGTCTCTAAGGGCTGCAGCATGTCTTATGCCACCCTGGAGACCTCTCACTCAGCACAGACACACTGCTTGCCAGCTTGTGTGTGCTAGTGAGGACAAAACGAGTAAGTCGACATGGCACTCCCCTCAGGGTGCCATGCCAGCCTCTCACTGCCTATGCAGTATAGGTAAGACACCCCTCTAGCAGGCCTTACAGCCCTAAGGCAGGGTGCACTATACCATAGGTGAGGGTACCAGTGCATGAGCATGGTACCCCTACAGTGTCTAAACAAAACCTTAGACATTGTAAGTGCAGGGTAGCCATAAGAGTATATGGTCTGGGAGTCTGTCAAACACGAACTCCACAGCACCATAATGGCTACACTGAAAACTGGGAAGTTTGGTATCAAACTTCTCAGCACAATAAATGCACACTGATGCCAGTGTACATTTTATTGTAAAATACACCACAGAGGGCACCTTAGAGGTGCCCCCTGAAACTTAACCGACTATCTGTGTAGGCTGACTAGTTTTAGCAGCCTGCCACAAACCGAGACATGTTGCTGGCCCCATGGGGAGAGTGCCTTTGTCACTCTGAGGCCAGTAACAAAGCCTGCACTGGGTGGAGATGCTAACACCTCTCCCAGGCAGGAATTGTCACACCTGGCGGTGAGCCTCAAAGGCTCACCTCCTTTGTGCCAACCCAGCAGGACACTCCAGCTAGTGGAGTTGCCCGCCCCCTCCGGCCAGGCCCCACTTTTGGCGGCAAGGCCGGAGAAAATAATGAGAAAAACAAGGAGGAGTCACTGGCCAGTCTGGACAGCCCCTAAGGTGTCCTGAGCTGAAGTGACTCTAACTTTTAGAAATCCTCCATCTTGCAGATGGAGGATTCCCCCAATAGGGTTAGGATTGTGACCCCCTCCCCTTGGGAGGAGGCACAGAGAGGGTGTACCCACCCTCAGGGCTAGTAGCCATTGGCTACTAACCCCCCAGACCTAAACACGCCCTTAAATTTAGTATTTAAGGGCTACCCTGAACCCTAGAAAATTAGATTCCTGCAACTACAAGAAGAAGGACTGCCTAGCTGAAAACCCCTGCAGAGGAAGACCAGAAGACGACTACTGCCTTGGCTCCAGAAACTCACCGGCCTGTCTCCTGCCTTCCAAAGATCCTGCTCCAGCGACGCCTTCCAAAGGGACCAGCGACCTCGACATCCTCTGAGGACTGCCCCCTGCTTCGAAAAGACAAGAAACTCCCGAGGACAGCGGACCTGCTCCAAGAAAGGCTGCAACTTTGTTTCCAGCAGCCTTGAAAGAACCCTGCAAGCTCCCCGCAAGAAGCGTGAGACTTGCAACACTGCACCCGGCGACCCCGACTCGGCTGGTGGCGATCCAACACCTCAGGAGGGACCCCAGGACTACTCTAAGACTGTGAGTACAAAAACCTGTCCCCCCTGAGCCCCCACAGCGCCGCCTGCAGAGGGAATCCCGAGGCTTCCCCTGACCGCGACTCTTTGAACCTAAAGTCCCGACACCTGGGAGAGACCCTGCACCCGCAGCCCCCAGGACCTGAAGGACCGGACTTTCACTGGAGGAGTGACCCCCAGGAGTCCCTATCCCTTGACCAAGTGGAGGTTTCCCCGAGGAACCCCCCCCTTGCCTGCCTGCAGCGCTAAAGAGATTCCGAGATCTCTCATAGACTAACATTGACAACCCGATGCTTGTTTCTACACTGCACCCGGCCGCCCCCGCGCTGCTGAGGGTGAAATTTCTGTGTGGACTTGTGTCCCCCCCGGTGCCCTACAAAACCCCCCTGGTCTGCCCTCCGAAGACGCGGGTACTTACCTGCAAGCAGACCGGAACCGGGGCACCCCCTTCTCTCCATTCTAGCCTATGTGTTTTGGGCACCACTTTGAACTCTGCACCTGACCGGCCCTGAGCTGCTGGTGTGGTGACTTTGGGGTTGCTCTGAACCCCCAACGGTGGGCTACCTTGGACCAAGAACTGAACCCTGTAAGTGTCTTACTTACCTGGTAAAACTAACAAATACTTACCTCCCCTAGGAACTGTGAAAATTGCACTAAGTGTCCACTTTTAAAACAGCTATTTGGGAATAACTTGAAAAGTATACATGCAATTTTTATGATTTAAAGTTCCTAAAGTACTTACCTGCAATACCTTTCAAATGAGCTATTACATGTAGAATTTGAACCTGTGGTTCTTAAAATAAACTAAGAAAAGATATTTTTCTATATAAAAACCTATTGGCTGGATTTGTCTGAGTGTGTGTACCTCATTTATTGTCTATGTGTATGTACAACAAATGCTTAACACTACTCCTTGGATAAGCCTACTGCTCGACCACACTACCACAAAATAGAGCATTAGTATTATCTATTTTTACCACTATTTTACCTCTAAGGGGAACCCTTGGACTCTGTGCATGCTATTCCTTACTTTGAAATAGCACATACAGAGCCAACTTCCTACATTGGTGGATCAGCGGTGGGGTACAAGACTTTGCATTTGCTGGACTACTCAGCCAATACCTGATCACACGACAAATTCCAAAATTGTCATTAGAAATTGATTTTTGCAATTTGAAAAGTTTTCTAAATTCTTAAAAGACCTGCTAGGGCCTTGTGTTAGATCCTGTTTAGCATTTCTTTTTAGAGTTTAAAAGTTTGTAAAAGTTTGAATTAGATTCTAGAACCAGTTGTAGATTCTTAAAAAGTATTCCAACTTTTAGAAGCAAAATGTCTAGCACAGATGTGACTGTGGTGGAACTCGACACCACACCTTACCTCCATCTTAAGATGAGGGAGCTAAGGTCACTCTGTAAAATAAAGAAAATAACAATGGGCCCCAAACCTACCAAAATACAGCTCCAGGAGCTTTTGGCAGAGTTTGAAAAGGCCAACCCCTCTGAGGGTGGCAACTCAGAGGAAGAGGATAGTGACTTGGAGGACAATTCCCCCCTACCAGTCCTATCTAGGGAGAACAGGGTCCCTCAAACCCTGACTCCTAAAATAATAGTCAGAGATGCTGGTTCCCTCACAGGAGAGACCAACACCTCTGAAATCACTGAGGATAGCCCCAGTGAAGAGGACATCCAGTTAGCCAGGATGGCCAAAAGATTGGCTTTGGAAAGACAGATCCTAGCCATAGAGAGGGAAAGACAAGAGATGGGCCTAGGACCCATCAATGGTGGCAGCAACATAAATAGGGTCAGAGATTCTCCTGACATGTTGAAAATCCCTAAAGGGATTGTAACTAAATATGAAGATGGTGATGACATCACCAAATGGTTCACAGCTTTTGAGAGGGCTTGTGTAACCAGAAAAGTGAACAGATCTCACTGGGGTGCTCTCCTTTGGGAAATGTTCACAGGAAAGTGTAGGGATAGACTCCTCACACTCTCTGGACAAGATGCAGAATCTTATGACCTCATGAAGGGTACCCTGATTGAGGGCTTTGGATTCTCCACTGAGGAGTATAGGATTAGATTCAGGGGGGCTCAAAAATCCTCGAGCCAGACCTGGGTTGACTTTGTTGACTACTCAGTGAAAACACTAGATGGTTGGATTCAAGGCAGTGGTGTAAGTAATTATGATGGGCTGTACAATTTATTTGTGAAAGAACACCTGTTAAGTAATTGTTTCAATGATAAACTGCATCAGCATCTGGTAGACCTAGGACCAATTTCTCCCCAAGAATTGGGAAAGAAGGCGGACCATTGGGTCAAGACAAGGGTGTCCAAGACTTCAACAGGGGGTGACCAAAAGAAAGGGGTCACAAAGACTCCCCAGGGGAAGGGTGATGAGACAACCAAAACTAAAAACAGTAAAGAGTCTTCTACAGGCCCCCAAAAACCTGCACAGGAGGGTGGGCCCAGAGCCTCTTCACAAAACAATGGGTACAAGGGTAAAAACTTTGATCCCAATAAGGCCTGGTGTCATAGCTGTAAACAGCATGGACACCAAACTGGAGACAAGGCCTGTCCCAAGAAAGGTTCCACTCCAAACTCCCATCCAGGTAACACTGGTATGGCTAGTCTCCAAGTGGGATCAACAGTGTGCCCAGAGCAAATCAGGGTCCACACTGAAGCTACTCTAGTTTCTGAGGGTGGTGTGGATTTAGCCACACTAGCTGTCTGGCCGCCTAACATGCAAAAATACAGACAGCAACTCTTAATTAATGGGACTAGAATAGAGGGCCTGAGGGATACAGGTGCCAGTGTCACCATGGTGACAGAGAAACTGGTTTCCCCTGGCCAATACCTGACTGGAAAAACTTACACAGTCACCAACGCTGACAATCAGAGAAAAGTACATCCCATGGCAATGGTTACTTTAGAATGGGGAGGGGTCAATGGCCTGAAACAGGTGGTGGTCTCCTCAAATATCCCAGTGGACTGTCTGCTTGGAAATGACCTGGAGTCCTCAGCATGGGCTGAGGTAGAACTAAAAACCCATGCAGCAATGCTGGGTATCCCTGAACTGGTGTGTGTGAAAACAAGAGCACAATGCAAGGCACAGGGTGAAAAAGTAGAGCTGGAGTCTGGAAAAATGGCCCAGCCTACCAAGAGAACAGGAAAGTCAGTTGGGAAACCAACTGCAACACAGCAAAAGAAAGGGAACCTCTCTTCTCAGGAAGAAGTTCTGCCCTCTGAGGGAACTGAGCCTTTGGAGCTTGAACCTTATCAGGTTGAGCTCTTAGGCCCAGGGGGACCCTCAAGGGAGGAGCTGTGTAAGGGACAAGAAACCTGTCCCTCTCTTGAAGGCCTTAGGCAGCAAGCTGCTGAAGAGTCCAAAGGCAAGAAAAATGGAACGCATAGGGTCTATTGGGAAGATGGACTCCTGTACACTGAGGCCAGAGACCCCAAACCTGGTGCCACTAGGAGAGTGGTAGTGCCTCAGCTGTTCAGAGAGTTCATCCTAACATTGGCCCATGACATTCCCCTTGCTGGACATTTGGGACAAACCAAGACGTGGGAGAGGTTAGTCAACCACTTCTACTGGCCCAATATGTCCAACATGGTTAAGGAGTTTTGCCTCTCCTGCCCCACCTGTCAAGCCAGTGGTAAGACAGGTGGGCATCCAAAGGCCCCCCTCATTCCACTTCCAGTGGTGGGGGTTCCCTTTGAAAGAGTGGGTGTGGACATAGTTGGTCCACTAGAACCTCCCACAGCCTCAGGAAATATGTATATCCTGGTAGTAGTGGATCATGCTACCAGGTATCCTGAAGCTATTCCCCTTAGGTCGACTACTGCCCCTGCAGTAGCCAAGGCCCTCATTGGTATCTTTACCAGAGTGGGTTTCCCTAAGGAGGTGGTGTCTGACAGAGGTACCAACTTCATGTCAGCATACCTAAAGCACATGTGGAATGAGTGTGGAGTGACTTATAAATTCACTACACCATACCATCCACAAACTAATGGCTTGGTTGAGAGATTCAACAAGACATTAAAAGGCATGATCATGGGGCTCCCAGAAAAACTCAAAAGGAGATGGGATGTCCTCTTGCCATGTCTGCTTTTCGCTTACAGAGAGGTGCCACAGAAGGGAGTAGGATTCTCACCCTTTGAACTTCTGTTTGGTCATCCTGTAAGGGGACCACTTGCCCTTGTTAAAGAAGGCTGGGAGAGACCTCTCCATGAGCCTAAACAGGACATAGTGGACTATGTACTTGGCCTTCGCTCTAGAATGGCAGAGTACATGGAAAAGGCAACCAAAAACCTTGAGGCCAGCCAACAGCTCCAGAAGTTTTGGTATGACCAAAAGGCTGCACTGGTTGAGTTCCAACCAGGGCAGAAAGTCTGGGTTCTGGAGCCTGTGGCTCCCAGGGCACTCCAGGACAAATGGAGTGGCCCTTACCCAGTACTAGAAAGGAAGAGTCAGGTCACCTACCTGGTGGACCTGGGCACAAGCAGGAGCCCCAAGAGGGTGATCCATGTGAACCGCCTTAAGCTCTTCCATGACAGGGCTGATGTGAATCTGTTGATGGTAACAGATGAGGATCAGGAGGCAGAGAGTGAACCTCTCCCTGATCTTCTGTCATCAGACCCAAAAGATGGCACAGTAGATGGAGTGATCTACTCAGACACCCTCTCTGGCCAACAGCAAGCTGATTGTAGGAGAGTCCTACAACAGTTTCCTGAACTCTTCTCCTTAACCCCTGGTCAGACACACCTGTGTACCCATGATGTGGACACAGGAGACAGCATGCCTGTCAAGAACAAAATCTTTAGACAGTCTGACCATGTTAAGGAAAGCATCAAGGTGGAAGTCCACAAGATGCTGGAATTGGGAGTGATTGAGCGCTCTGACAGCCCCTGGGCTAGCCCAGTGGTCTTAGTCCCCAAACCTCACACCAAAGATGGAAAGAAAGAGATGAGGTTTTGTGTGGACTACAGAGGGCTCAATTCTGTCACCAAGACAGATGCTCATCCAATTCCAAGAGCTGATGAGCTCATAGACAAATTAGGTGCTGCCAAATTCCTAAGTACCTTTGACTTGACAGCAGGGTACTGGCAAATAAAAATGGCACCTGGAGCAAAAGAGAAAACAGCATTCTCCACACCTGATGGGCATTATCAGTTTACTGTTATGCCCTTTGGTTTAAAGAATGCCCCTGCCACCTTCCAAAGGTTGGTGAATCAAGTCCTTGCTGGCTTGGAGTCCTTTAGCACAGCTTATCTTGATGATATTGCTGTCTTTAGCTCCACCTGGCAGGATCACCTGGTCCACCTGAGGAAGGTTTTGAAGGCTCTGCAATCTGCAGGCCTCTCTATCAAGGCATCCAAATGCCAGATAGGGCAGGGAACTGTGGTTTACTTGGGACACCTTGTAGGTGGAGGCCAAGTTCAGCCACTCCAACCCAAGATCCAGACTATTCTGGACTGGGTAGCTCCAAAAACCCAGACTCAAGTCAGGGCATTCCTTGGCTTGACTGGGTATTACAGGAGGTTTGTGAAGGGATATGGATCCATTGTGACAGCCCTCACTGAACTCACCTCCAAGAAAATGCCCAAGAAAGTGAACTGGACTGTGGAATGCCAACAGGCCTTTGACACCCTGAAACAGGCAATGTGCTCAGCACCAGTTCTAAAAGCTCCAGATTATTCTAAGCAGTTCATTGTGCAGACTGATGCCTCTGAACATGGGATAGGGGCAGTTTTGTCCCAAACAAATGATGATGGCCTTGACCAGCCTGTTGCTTTCATTAGCAGGAGGTTACTCCCCAGGGAGCAGCGTTGGAGTGCCATTGAGAGGGAGGCCTTTGCTGTGGTTTGGTCCCTGAAGAAGCTGAGACCATACCTCTTTGGGACTCACTTCCTAGTTCAAACTGACCACAGACCTCTCAAATGGCTGATGCAAATGAAAGGTGAAAATCCTAAACTGTTGAGGTGGTCCATCTCCCTACAGGGAATGGACTTTATAGTGGAACACAGACCTGGGACTGCCCATGCCAATGCAGATGGCCTTTCCAGGTTCTTCCACTTAGAAAATGAAGACTCTCTTGGGAAAGGTTAGTCTCATCCTCTTTCGTTTGGGGGGGGGTTGTGTAAGGAAATGCCTCCTTGACATGGTTGCCCCCTGACTTTTTGCCTTTGCTGATGCTATGTTTGCAATTGAAAGTGTGCTGAGGCCTGCTAACCAGGCCCCAGCACCAGTGTTCTTTCCCTAACCTGTACTTTTGTATCCACAATTGGCAGACCCTGGCATCCAGATAAGTCCCTTGTAACTGGTACTTCTAGTACCAAGGGCCCTGATGCCAAGGAAGGTCTCTAAGGGCTGCAGCATGTCTTATGCCACCCTGGAGACCTCTCACTCAGCACAGACACACTGCTTGCCAGCTTGTGTGTGCTAGTGAGGACAAAACGAGTAAGTCGACATGGCACTCCCCTCAGGGTGCCATGCCAGCCTCTCACTGCCTATGCAGTATAGGTAAGACACCCCTCTAGCAGGCCTTACAGCCCTAAGGCAGGGTGCACTATACCATAGGTGAGGGTACCAGTGCATGAGCATGGTACCCCTACAGTGTCTAAACAAAACCTTAGACATTGTAAGTGCAGGGTAGCCATAAGAGTATATGGTCTGGGAGTCTGTCAAACACGAACTCCACAGCACCATAATGGCTACACTGAAAACTGGGAAGTTTGGTATCAAACTTCTCAGCACAATAAATGCACACTGATGCCAGTGTACATTTTATTGTAAAATACACCACAGAGGGCACCTTAGAGGTGCCCCCTGAAACTTAACCGACTATCTGTGTAGGCTGACTAGTTTTAGCAGCCTGCCACAAACCGAGACATGTTGCTGGCCCCATGGGGAGAGTGCCTTTGTCACTCTGAGGCCAGTAACAAAGCCTGCACTGGGTGGAGATGCTAACACCTCTCCCAGGCAGGAATTGTCACACCTGGCGGTGAGCCTCAAAGGCTCACCTCCTTTGTGCCAACCCAGCAGGACACTCCAGCTAGTGGAGTTGCCCGCCCCCTCCGGCCAGGCCCCACTTTTGGCGGCAAGGCCGGAGAAAATAATGAGAAAAACAAGGAGGAGTCACTGGCCAGTCAGGACAGCCCCTAAGGTGTCCTGAGCTGAAGTGACTCTAACTTTTAGAAATCCTCCATCTTGCAGATGGAGGATTCCCCCAATAGGGTTAGGATTGTGACCCCCTCCCCTTGGGAGGAGGCACAGAGAGGGTGTACCCACCCTCAGGGCTAGTAGCCATTGGCTACTAACCCCCCAGACCTAAACACGCCCTTAAATTTAGTATTTAAGGGCTACCCTGAACCCTAGAAAATTAGATTCCTGCAACTACAAGAAGAAGGACTGCCTAGCTGAAAACCCCTGCAGAGGAAGACCAGAAGACGACTACTGCCTTGGCTCCAGAAACTCACCGGCCTGTCTCCTGCCTTCCAAAGATCCTGCTCCAGCGACGCCTTCCAAAGGGACCAGCGACCTCGACATCCTCTGAGGACTGCCCCCTGCTTCGAAAAGACAAGAAACTCCCGAGGACAGCAGACCTGCTCCAAGAAAGGCTGCAACTTTGTTTCCAGCAGCCTTGAAAGAACCCTGCAAGCTCCCCGCAAGAAGCGTGAGACTTGCAACACTGCACCCGGCGACCCCGACTCGGCTGGTGGCGATCCAACACCTCAGGAGGGACCCCAGGACTACTCTAAGACTGTGAGTACAAAAACCTGTCCCCCCTGAGCCCCCACAGCGCCGCCTGCAGAGGGAATCCCGAGGCTTCCCCTGACCGCGACTCTTTGAACCTAAAGTCCCGACACCTGGGAGAGACCCTGCACCCGCAGCCCCCAGGACCTGAAGGACCGGACTTTCACTGGAGGAGTGACCCCCAGGAGTCCCTCTCCCTTGACCAAGTGGAGGTTTCCCCGAGGAACCCCCCCCTTGCCTGCCTGCAGCGCTAAAGAGATTCCGAGATCTCTCATAGACTAACATTGACAACCCGACGCTTGTTTCTACACTGCACCCGGCCGCCCCCGCGCTGCTGAGGGTGAAATTTCTGTGTGGACTTGTGTCCCCCCCGGTGCCCTACAAAACCCCCCTGGTCTGCCCTCCGAAGACGCGGGTACTTACCTGCAAGCAGACCGGAACCGGGGCACCCCCTTCTCTCCATTCTAGCCTATGTGTTTTGGGCACCACTTTGAACTCTGCACCTGACCGGCCCTGAGCTGCTGGTGTGGTGACTTTGGGGTTGCTCTGAACCCCCAACGGTGGGCTACCTTGGACCAAGAACTGAACCCTGTAAGTGTCTTACTTACCTGGTAAAACTAACAAATACTTACCTCCCCTAGGAACTGTGAAAATTGCACTAAGTGTCCACTTTTAAAACAGCTATTTGGGAATAACTTGAAAAGTATACATGCAATTTTTATGATTTAAAGTTCCTAAAGTACTTACCTGCAATACCTTTCAAATGAGCTATTACATGTAGAATTTGAACCTGTGGTTCTTAAAATAAACTAAGAAAAGATATTTTTCTATATAAAAACCTATTGGCTGGATTTGTCTCTGAGTGTGTGTACCTCATTTATTGTCTATGTGTATGTACAACAAATGCTTAACACTACTCCTTGGATAAGCCTACTGCTCGACCACACTACCACAAAATAGAGCATTAGTATTATCTATTTTTACCACTATTTTACCTCTAAGGGGAACCCTTGGACTCTGTGCATGCTATTCCTTACTTTGAAATAGCACATACAGAGCCAACTTCCTACAGTAATGGTATGTGGAACTTCATAACGACACACTTGGCATTTTGTCAGTAGCATTAATTATGACGCATGATGAGGTATTGCAATTATATGCTTTACAAACTTTTTATGTGCTTTATGGAGTGTATTTATCAAAATAAACATGAAGATGACGATGAAAACACGCGTGTCTAGCAAGACCACAAGTCAATTCGGCGACCTGAAATAAAGTATTAATACTTAATTGAATGCTAAACAAAATGTATAACAACCATATTTTGATCCAGGACAATATCTGAACTTTGTTTTTTGCTATTGATTAGATTAATTCAGGTGCGAAGTTATGGATATCAAATTATGCTAAAGGGCAAATCTTTAACAAGTCGTTCGACCAATATGGTCCTTCAGCGCTTTATTTTTAGCCAGGTATTCGATGTGGGAGCACCACATTTTACTTTAGGAAAATAAATCACAAAACCTTTGTCAAAGAAAAACTCAACTTCAGTTACCTTGGACTTGCACAAATACGCCTTTTATACCCAACCACAAACCAATAATATTCTTCGTTACGGGTACCATTGCCAGAGACAAAAACTATTCCCATGTCTGAAAAATGAGAAACCCGAACCCAGAGGCATTTCTGCTGTAGAGGCATACTGGCAACCCACCAGAGGTCAACAGGCAATCATGCAGCGCGAGTTGTAAAATGCAGATCCGCCGAGAGGAAAAACGAGACCACCGCAGATGCTCTGAACAAAGAAGCATAATCATCGTTTTCAGTCTCACCGAATTACAACTGTTTAGGAGGGATTTCATTACTTTTGTTACACAAGTATGAAATGTGCCTACACAGTACTTCAGTGAATGGTCCAAGAAAAAAGCTAAGCAAAGAAACCCAATAAATATATTTTCAAAAGAACAATGCGGTGTGCAAAAAATTTTCTCATTGCACCCTAGGGGTTGCTCTTCTTGCTAATAAGCAAACATCCCTGCTATGGAAATACACAAATCTGATCATAAACATGCCTTTTGTCTTTGTTCACACATTTTACCTCTCAACTATTATTCATACTAAAATGCAGCCATAACATGGTACCATGAGTTAATTACAGAGAGTTGTTCTCTGCACACCTAAAGAAATATTAACCACGTGGAAATCAGTCTAAATGTCATCCAAAGATGGGCAGTCCAGCCACACTGCACCTGCTCAACAGAACACAAGCTACCCCAAGGAAGATCGCTTTATTAGGCGTCAATGCGAGGTGCATCTCTAGCCCTTAACTACACACTGCCGTGGTACCCACCTTTGGGCATACCCTTGCAAAGCATTGTGCTGGGAGGAAGCAAAAAAGGTGTCCTGCAGCATCTAATTTTAGGAGCACCTTCATTTTTAGAGGCATTTTACAAAAAACGTGTCCACTTATGATAGTGTCTCTTCAAAATTCAGATAGGTATCTCATTAACATGTCCAAGCGTTCCACCTTAGTACATCAAATATTAGCAGTGCACCCAGATGCATTTTTTTTAAGTTATAGTTTTCAAACATCAGCGCAAAAACATTTATGCCTCCCTCCAACCCTGCTAACAATGCCAATAGAGAACTAGGAGACAAGTCAATTCATGTGGGCCCATTTAGTTGCCCAAGTTGTTATACATAGACATTTTTTTTTACATGAAACACAAGGTTTTGCACAGCTCATATAACGAACTCATGTACTTCCAAGTGCTCTTCTATGTGGTAATGAAGGAAAAAAAAGTCAAAGTGAAATAAAACAATTGTCAGGGATCAACCATTTGATCAGGTGGGGAAGCCAGAATCGATCCCAGGATTTCTGCTTTCGCACTGAGTAGTTCTATTTCATTCCCATCCACTAATCAAGTTACTTCCTGTACACCCGATTCAGGCAGGGTAGCGACAGCAAACAAAGAAGGCTTTTCCCGAGGTGCAGTTGAAGGACAATGACTTCTATACAGGCTAACACTAATGCCAAACCTATTATCTTCTAGATACCTAATTTAGAAGAGAAATAAGAAGGAAACCCTCAAAATTATTCACCGTCCGCACCATATAATACTTTGCTTCCCCTACACCCACCTCACAACACCCCCCCACTCCCACCCTATCAGGGAGGCCCTCTGTCTTGCCACAGACCATACTTTTTGGTCCCTGGGTAAATGTTTGCCAATACCCTTGGCCTAGTCCTTTGCATATTGTTTGTCCTCGTCAGTAATCACAGTGGGACTGTAAAGCAACTACCTATGGTTAATAAGGCTGAACCATCTCCAATCAATCAATGATTTTTTTTATTTATGTATTTATTTCTAAACAGAGCTGGCATCTGTTTGCAGGACGTGATGAAAAAAAATCTAAAACAAGTGCATTAACATAAAACATAAAAACACAAAGATGAAGGCAACTGCTCTGTGTGGCATTCCAACCCATTTTGTTTCACAATGCCACTCGGTTGGGAACTAGCTAATTGACAATCAGTCTTGACCATGCACCAACAGGAACAGTCCAGTCAAACAGCTAGTTAAAAACAATACCAGATGCCCCATTGAAGACTCAAAGACCACCAAATCCACAACACCACTTATTCTGGTTTCAGACCCAACCACAGCCCTAATCGCCACCACAGATGACATCTGTGGGACTCTAAAGAGAGGATACATCACAGCTTTCATCCTTCAGGACCTCTCTGCACTGCTTGATATACTCTCCCACCCTATACTCATCCAACCCCTACACAACACCAGATTCCAAGGACACATTCCAATGCATCTGCTTCTTACTGATTGGCAGGACCCAATCATAGCTATAGCTCAGATGCCCGTGATCTCAGCTGCGGAGTTCTGCAAAGATCTGCGCTAGCTCATCCCTCTAACACATTCATGATCAATTCTAGTCAGCACCACCCACTCCTACTACACCATCCTCTCCTATGTTGACATACCATTCATTCTCTCCCTCACAGACAAGATGCCCAGACCCTAGGTCAAATTCAAAGCCTGCACGACTAAAATCAGCTTCTGTATGACGACCAAGTGTTTCGAGCTGAACACCGACAAGTCAGAAATAGTTATTTGTGGAAAGCACTTCACCATAGGGCTCCACTTTGAAGTGAATAGAGCTAGGAACAACATCCACCTCCACACCAAACACCTCAGGATCATCATCAAACAGCAAACTCGACCGGACAACCCAAGTCAACACAGTCACTCCCTCATGCTTCCACACCCTGAAGAAAAAGAGGAAGATTTTGAAATGTCTCCCAGTCTGCACCCGAACACAACCAGGAGCACCCGGGGTCACAAGCAATCTGGACTACAGGAACACACTGACAGGATGAGAAAAAACACCCCCCCCCCCCCCCCCCAACCAAAAAAAATACCTCACAAGACGGCTGCAGAACAATAAGAACTAGGCTGCCAGAATCACTCTCTACCTACCACGCTGCACACACATCTCACCACACCTGATCGATCTCCCCTGGCTAACCCTAAAAAACTAGCAGAATTCAAACTCCTCACTGACACTTTCAAGGCAGTACATATCACTGGCTCAACCTCTCTTTCTTGAATTCTGCAAGAAGCTGATGACTTGGATTTTCGAGCAGTCACACTAAGCCCTAGGTTTGGCTAGTGTTAGAAACAGGGTCTCTAGTGGGCAGTCTCTAGATCCCTGCCCAAGAAGGGACCCTCACTCTAGTCAGGATAAGGGAGATACCCACTCGGATAACCCCTGCTCACTCCCTTGGTAGCTTGACACAAGCAGTCAGGCTGATCTCGGAAGCAATGTGTAAAGCAATTGCACATAACACACAGTAACACAGTGAAAACACTACAAAGGGACACCACACCAGTTTTAGAAAAACAGCCAACATTTATCAATATCAAACAAAACCAAAACAATAAAAATCCGACATTCAGTAATAAAGATATGAATTTTCCAAGATTTAACTTAAAAATACAGTTCTTTTAAGTCAATAGCCCACCTCGAGCTATCACGGCGTCTTGATCAACAAAACCAACAGTTCAGGCCAGACAGCATCGCGGGCCAGCTATGGGGTTGGGAAGACCCGCAAACAATAGCTTTGGATTTGCATGGCGTCGTTATCCTTGTGGTGAGTTCCAGACAGCGGAGTCGCTGTGTCTGTTCTGGAGTCAGTACGGGGGTCGTCGGGCCCTTGAAGTCACCCGCGTTGCAGATCGAACTCCAGGCTGATGAAGTCAGCAGCACTGGCGTGGATGGCGACAGGGCTGAGGAGCGAAGTGGGACGATGCAACGTGCGGTGCCCACAGGTCACGGTACAGGCAGTGGCTCGGTGACAGCGCTCAGTGGCGTTGGTGAGACCAGGGTTGCGGTGTGAAGTGGGGCGGTGTGACGTGTGGTGTCACCAGGTCACGGTGCAGGTAGCGTTGTTGCTAAAGCACTGTTGTCGGTAGGCCCAAGTCAGCGGTGCAGCGTGTTGCAGCTCCGGGCGGCGTCTACAGGTCGCTGTGCAGCCAGGGCCGCAGGTTGATGACACTGGAGGCTATGGTGCGGGACTGGATGGTGCTTTGTGTTTCTCACAAGCGGTGTCCACAGGCCACGGTGCAGACAGCGGCAGGAGCAGCATCGTCAGGATGCCCAGGCTGCATTGTGAGCAAGGCGATGCCAGAGCGCGGACCCACAGGTCACGGTGCAAGAAGCAGCTCGATGGTGGCATCAGATGGCAGCATCGGTAAGACCAGGATTGTGGTGTGAAGCAGGGTAGTGCGACTCCGTGCAGTGTCAGCAGGTCACAGAGCAGGTGAGCGGCGTCGTGGTGGTTTTTCTTATTGAACAGCACAAAACACACAGTTCCCAGTGCTGTAGGCAGATGAAACTCAAGTCTTTGATATCCCTGAGACTTCCAACAGGAGGCAAGCTCTACTCCAAGCCCTTGGAGAACTTTCCCAAGCAGGATACACAGCAAAGTTCACCCTTTGCTCTTTTAAAGCAGAAGCAGCAACTGCAGGCCAATTCAGCAAAGCAACACAGCAAAGGGACAATACTCCTCCTTCAGCTCTTCTCCTTGGCAGAGGTTCCTCTTGATTCCAGAAAGATTCTAAAGTCTGGGGTTTTGGGCCCTTTTCTTATAGCTCTTTCTGCGTTTGAAGTTGGCAAACTTCAAAGCAAAGTCTTAAGTGTTTGCAAAATCCTTCTTTGTCCATGCCAGGCCCCAGACACACACCAGGGGGCTGGAGTCTGCATTGTGTGAGGACAGGCACAGTCCTTTCAGATGAAAGTGAGCGCTCCTTCCTCCTCTCTAGCTCAGCAGGCTACATCCCAGCTCCCTTTGTGTTACTGCCTAGAGGAGAGGTGTGAACTGCCCAACTGTCAAACTGACCCAGATGGGGAATCCATAAACAGGCAGAGTCACAGAAGGGTTTAAGCAAGAAAATGCATACTTTCTAAAAGTGGCATTTTCAAACTCACAATCTAAAAACCAACTTCAGTAAAAGATGTATTTTTAAATTGTGAGTTTAGAGACCCCAAACTCCATATTTCCATCTGCCCTCAAAGGGAATCTGCTCTTTAAAGTTATTTAAAGGCAGCCCCCATGCAAACCTATTAGGGAGATAGGCCTTGCAACAGTGAAACCCGAATTTGGCAGTATTTCACTGTTAGGACATGTTAAACACACCAGTACATGTCCTACCAATTAAATATACTGCACCCTGGCCATGGGGCTATCTAGGGCCTACCTTAGGGGTGCCTTACATGTACCAAAAGGGAAGTTTGGTCGAATTGGCAGTTTAAAACTGCAAACACACACTGCAGTGGCAGGTCTGAGCAATGTTCACAGGGCTACTTACGTGGGTGGCACAATCCGTAATGCAGGCCCATTGGTAGCATTTGATTTAAGGCCCTAGGCACCTCTGGTGCACTTTACTAGGGACTTGCCAGTAAATCAAATATGCCAATTATGCATAAACCAATCAATAATATAATTTATTCAGGGAGCACTTGCACTTTAGCACTGATGAGCAGTGGTAAAATGCGCAGAGACCATAAAACAGCAAAAACATGCCTGAAAAAAAAATAGGAGGAAGAAGGCAAAATGGGGGTATCCCAGCAAAAAGGCCATTTCCAACAGTTAGGCTCTCAGCTGCCATGAGACAGGATACCCTCCAGGATGATAGTACACAAGTCTACATAATATCTGTGATGGAACCAGGAACACTTGGCTTAAAAAAAGAGAACAGCCTAAGAGTACGTCGTTTTCCCTGGAGAGGGCAAATAAGACTAGCAGGAAGTACTGCCACTCATGTCCTTGACCCTCCCAGATTCTCTGGCTCCAATCACAGCAGGAGGGAAAACCATGTTCACGTCTGGACCCATCATAGGGGAGTACACCTCATATAAGTAAGGGAGTGGCAATGGGACGAACAAGTTACTTACCTTCGTCAACGCCTTATCTGGTTGAGACGATATTTAGTTGCAGATTTCTTACCTATTGTAGGAAGTTGGCTCTGTATGCACTATTTCAAAGTAAGGAATAGTATGCACAGAGTCCAAGGGTTCCCCTTAGAGGTAAGATAGTGGCAAAAAAGAGAATACTAATGCTCTATTTTCTGGTAGTGTGGTCGAGCAGTAGGCTTATCAAAGGAGTAGTGTTAAGCATTTGTTTTACATACACAAGCAATAAATGAGGAACACACACTCAGAGACCATTCCAGGCCAGTAGGTTTTTGTATAGAAAAATATATTTTCTTAGTTTATTTTAAGAACCACAGGTTCAAGATTTACATGTAATACTTCAAATGAAAGGTATTGCAGGTAGGTACTTTAGGAACTTTGAATTAGCAAAATAGCATATACAGTTTTCACATAAATGACATATAGCTATTTTAAAACTAGACAGTGCAATTTTCAACACTTTCTGGGGGGAGTAAGAGTTAGTTTTTGCAGGTAAGTAAACCACCTACGTGGTTCAAGTTTGGGTCCAAGGTAGCCCACCGTTGGGGGTTCAGAGCAACCCCAAAGTTACCTCACCAGCTTCTCAGGGCCGGTCAGGTGCAGAGGTCAAGGTGGTGCCCAAAACACATAGGCTTCAATGGAGAAGGGGGTGCCCCGGTTCCAGTCTGCCAGCAGGTAAGTACCGCGTCTTCGGAGGGCAGACCAGGGGGGTTTTGTAGGGCACCGGGGGGGGGGGGGGGGGGGGCACAAGTCCACACAGAAAGTACACCCTCAGCAGCACAGGGGCGGCCGGGTGCAGTGTGCAAACACGTGTTGGGTTTCAATAGGTTTCAATGGGAGACCAAGGGGTCTCTTCAGCGATGCAAGCAGGGGGGGGGGGGGGGGGCTCCTCGGGGTAGCCACCACCTGGGCAAGGGAGAGGGCCACCTGGGGGTCGCTCCTGCACTGGAGGTTGGATCCTTCAGGCCCTGAGGGCTGCAGAGTCTTTACCAGGCGTCGGATCTTAGAAGCAGGCAGTCGCGGTCAGGGGGAGCCTCAGGATTCCCTCTGCAGGCGTCGCTGTTGGGGCTCAGGGGGGAGGCAACTCTGGCTACTCACGTTCTCGCAGTCGCCGGGGAGTCCTCCCTGAAGTGATTGTTCTCCACAAGTCGAGCCGGGGGCGTCGAGTGCAGAGTGTCAAGTCTAACGCTTCCGGCGGGAAACGCAAGTTGTTTCAAAGTTGCTTCTTTGTTTCAAAGTTGCAGTCTTTAGTGAAGAGGGCCGCTGTCCTCGGGAGTTCTTGGTCCTTCTAGATGCAGGGCAGTCCTCTGAGGCTTCAGAGGTCGCTGGTCCCTGGGGAGAGCGTCGCTGGAGCAGTGTCTTTAGAAGTGGGGAGACAGGCTGGTAGAGCTGGGGCCAAAGCAGTTGGTGTCTCAGTCTTCTCTGCAGGGGTTTTCAGCTTAGCAGTCCTCTTCTTAGGTTGCAGGAATCTGAGTTCCTAGGTTTTGGGGAGCCCTTAAATACTACATTTAAGGGCGTGTTTAGGTCTGGGGGTTAGTAGCCAATGGCTACTAGCCCTGAGGGTGGGTAAACCCTTTTTGTGCGTCCTCCCTGAGGTAGGGGGGCACATCCCTAATCCTATTGGGGGAATCCTCCATCTGCAAGATGGAGGATTTCTAAAAGTTAGTCACCTCAGCTCAGGACACCTTAGGGGCTGTCCTGACTGGCCAGTGACTCCTCCTTGTTTTTCTCATTATCTCCGGAGGGGGCGGGCAACTCCACTAGCTGGAGTGCCCTGTGGTACTGTAACAAAGGGGGTGAGCCTTTGAGGCTCACCGCCAGGTGTTACAGTTCCTGCAGGGGGGGGTGTGAAGCATCTCCACCCAGTACAGGCTTTGTTACTAGCCACAGAGTGACAAGGGCACTCTCCCCATGTGGCCAGAAACATGTCTGGTGTGTGGCAGGCTGCTAGAACTAGTCAGCCTACACGGATAGTCGGTTAAGGTTTCAGGGGGCACCTCTAAGGTGCCCTCTGGGGTGTATGTTACAAGAAAATGTACACTGGCATCAGTGTGCATTTATTGTGCTGAGAAGTTTGATACGAAACTTCACAGTTTTCAGTGTAGCCATTATGGTGCTGTGGAGTTCGTGTTTGACAGACTCCCAGACCATATACTCTTATGGCTAACCTGCACTTACAATGTCTAAGGTTTTGCTTAGACACTGTAGGGGCACAGTGCTCATGCACTGGTGCCCTCACCTATGGTATAGTGCACCCTGCCTTAGGGCTGTAAGGCCTGCTAGAGGGGTGACTTATCTATACTGCATAGGCAGTGTGAGATTGGCATGGCACCCTGAGGGGAGTGCCATGTCGACTTACTCGTTTTGTCCTCACTAGCACACACAAGCTGGCAAGCAGTGTGTCTGTGCTGAGTGAGGGGTCCCCCGGGTGGCATAAGACATGCTGCATCCCTTAGAGATCTTCCCTGGCATCAGGGCCCTTGGTACCAGGGATACCAGTTACAAGGGACTTATCTGGATGCCAGGGTGTGCCAATTGTGGAAACAAAAGTACAGGTTAGGGAAAGAACACTGGTGCTGGGGCCTGGTTAGCAGGCCTCAGCACACTTTCAAATCAAAACTTAGCATCAGCAAAGGCAAAAAGTCAGGGGGTAACCATGCCAAGGAGGCATTTCCTTACACGGCGTCTTCGTGAACTGGGGTTTACATAGTCTCCAGCTAGACTCCAGGTAGTAGCTGATTGCGCGACGCACTTCTTCGCCACCCCTGAGGAGTTAAGGCAATGGTTGGAGAGCCCTTATGTCGGTGCGACACATCCAGATCGATTGCCATTAACAAAGGAAGATGATAACCAGCAGAGTTGCAGAGGGTGGTGCCAGGTGAAGGCGTGAATGGGCGGGGCCCTTCCAGCAGTTCCATATTTGGAGCAGAGAATCCAGGAGCGACGTAATTGCCTGGCAGCAAGCAGCCGCACTCAAGTGTGGGACGTTGCTCCACCCCTGATGTACCGGACTCCCATTCTTCTGATGGAGAGAGTGCTGCTCCAGATATAACCCCACAGACATCAGACACTTTTATCAGAGCTCAACTGTCTTTATATCCATACTTCTACTCATATGTACGTGCTCTTGATAATGTGCAATACTCATTATATGGTCTTGAACTTCGGACTGTTCGTAAAGTGGTGCAAACTGTGATCACTCTGTTGCATATTGCTGGTCCTCATCTGGTCACCCCTACCGTAAGACCAACTATCTCTTGTCTTAGTTGTTATTGCTCAGTTTGTGGGGGGGGGGGTGGTCACTTGTTCTAGTGTGCTACTCTTTTCGTATTTGCAATGTTCTTGTTACAATATTTTGCTCGTTGTTACCCACCCAATAACCTTTTTACCGCTAGGCAATTCAAGAAAGTGCTTACTACACATTGCTCTGCTCCTTCACACACACTTAGGATGCAAACAGCCGTGTGGCAAATGTGCAGGGCGCCCCAAGTTGTCCACCCTACATATTATGGTGCACATTAATGTCATAACATGGAACATTCGTGGCGTGCACACCTCAGCGCAACGCTATGCCATATACTCCTATCTGAAGCACCACAATGCTCACATATCTGTTACAAGAGTCTCACCTAACAAGCTCAGAGGTGGACGCTCTTAGAAGAAAATAACCAGGTCGGTGTATTCCACAAACTTCTCATATGCGTGGGGTGTGTTACTGTGGATTAGACAAGGGAACCCCGTTGGACCTGCTAGAACAGGTTGCAGATGCCAACGTCCGGTATGAGGCCGGATAAGTGGTCATCATATACTCCTTGGGAATATGTGTGCTCCCAGTGTAGATCAGGCCTCATTTTTCAATACGTTTAATTGATTGCTGACACACTGGAGCGATGTACCTTGGCTGATTGGTGGGGATTTTAATTACGTGCTAGATAAGCATATGGACAGGACCTTTCCACTGTTGGAACGCACTGCCGCCACCTCTAATGCTTGTTCTTTAGGGACCTGGCTGCACCATTGGCAATTGACGGATGTCTGGCGTCATTATAATGCTGAGACCAGGGTATACTCCTTCTACTCGGCCCCTCATGATTTACATGTCATGCTTGACAGGTTCCTCTGCACGCCCAACCTGGTTCCGGTGGTTGTATGGACTGATTATTTGGCTGCACCCACTCCGATCACAACCTTCAATCCCTTCAACTCGATTGGGATGGGGTCACCCACCCTACTACCCCACGTGGAGGCTGCAACCTGCGATGCTGGAGAACCCAGCATTCTCGACCAGCCACCAGATAAGTTGTTAGTTTGAACTCAATACAGACACAGCCTCGTCTTGTTCAATGGAATGGGATATGTTCAAGACTATGCTGCGTGGCCATTGCAAGGGGCTTAGCTATGGTATGCTCTGGCAACGAATCGGAAGTAGCTTGGAATCCTGATGCCCTATATGAACTGCAAGCTGCCCGTAAGGCCCTTTCAGAACTCCTTGAGCGTTTGTGGTGCCTTAATTATGCAGTGCAGTCTGCGGACTGGCATGCAAGGGCAGATTGAGCCGGGACGCTACTTGTCAGCTTGATCTGTCAAGAACCCTCTGCCCTCCGCAATAGCACGGTAATGTCCATCCAGACACTGACAGGAGACCTGTTGTACACGCAGGATTCAATCCATGCAGCATTTCACACACATTATGAGACTTTGTATAGCACGATCTCTTATCCTCCCCTAACTGAACTGACCTGTTCCTCGCATGACAGCCCCTGTCCCGGATCTGTCGAGCAGCATTTATACCCAGATGGCCCTCTCCTGCTGTCTGAGGTGCAGGACACCATTCGCGCTCTCACCAATGGCAAAGAACGCGGTACGGATGGACTGCTAGCCGAATTTTACAATGCATACTCAGTCCAGCTAGCACCCAAGTTGCTTGCTACATACGAGGAGGCCTTGGCACAGGCGCACTTAGCCCTTATACTGTGAGAGGCCATGCTGATCTCACTACTGAAGCCACACAAGGACTCCACTAGTCTGCACTCCTGCAGGCTCCTGGCACTCCTTAATACGGACTATAAAATATTAGCCAAAATTATTGCAATGCAACTGATGCGCCAGAGTACCCCAGGCTATCTGCAGTGCCACAGCAGGTTGAGGCCTTGTGGAAGGTAATGTTTTGTATTTTTGGCACACTTTGGCTCCCTCTGGCGCACCTTTGGGCCTATGGATATGCCAGGGCCTCTAGTTGGGTTACTATATGTACATTTGTCCTCTGTGCTTTCTGAGCCTTTGGCTCCACACAGTGCTGATTTTCATTCCTGCTCCAATGCATAAGTCAGTCCTTCTTTATCGATGCCAATCAACCTAGCACCGGAACAGAGGTCGCACATAGACTCCACTCTGGAACTTCCAGTTCTTATAGAGTCATGTTCATACAAAACACTGACAAAGCCACCCTCAGTTGCTTCCTCAGCTTTTTTGTTCGGACTCTGACTGCAGCTGATCACTACTAGGAGATTGTAGTGGTGATGGCGGGATGATTCAGACCCAGATTATGACAACAGTTTATATATTTATTTACAAAAGGCTAGTGGGCTTTACACTTTCCTGCATACAAGGTTGGGCTGCCAATGGAAGAGAATGCTTCCTTTTTTGCAGTCCTCAGATGTGGTGCAAAGATCCTGAGACTACAATTACTTCTGTTGAGGTAAAAACAAATGTACTTAATAATGTTTTACAGCCTGTACTGCCTTCTGAGCCCTTGTTACTATTTAACTAAGCCCTAACTGATACTCCTACGGACACTTAATCTAACCTTGCTCTGGCTCACCAGTTAGCAGGCAGATGGCCAGATGTGTCACAAAGGTGCCTGTTGAACCTGATTTTCCTGCACACCAACCTACTCCTGATTGTATGGTGTCCAAGCTTTCACCAGTAAGAATAATCCAAAATCCTTCCCAAGTCTGTCCTGATAGTGAGTTGAAAAAAATTGAGGCTTTTTGGAAATGTTTGCTCTCTTCGGCCAGTCCAGCTTTGAGGATGGCCAATGAAAGTTGCCTACTAGGCCGATATATGAATGCCCACTGGTATATAACGAGTGAGATATTGCCAACAGTTCCAGAAATGTTTATGGCCTCCTTGGCTAATACCATCCAAGATGAATAGGATGCAGTCAAATTCATGATTTCGGGTGACCTTGATTTTAGAGATTACTCGAGGCAAGCAGTTGGCACTAGTGTAGTGCTCCTTTGCCATGCATGGGTGGCATCCACAGGCTTTTCGTTTGATGTATACTCTGTGCCACCCACCCGCCATTTCTGCACCTCAGCCCTGTCAGGCCGTGGATGGAGATCAGGCAGTCAACGTACAGGTTACCAATAGCACTTATCTTCCCAGTCTCCTCCTCCTGCTGCATTAGCCTTCATCAGATTTAGTTTTCCCCCTAAGTGGTGCACAACCACCCAGTGGGTGACACCAACTGACCGTTCCTCCCTGGATGACCATCACATCCAAAAGATGGGTCCACCGGATCGTCCAGCTGGGCAATTCCCTTTCATTCCATTCTGACCCACCATAACTCCCACCCGTATCGAAGCAGCTTTGAGGAGCACCTATACATATTTTTGTAAGATATGTGAGCTGTACTTTCCAAAGTTGCTGTTGAGGGTGTGCAGGACTTGGAAATAGGTAGAAGTTGTTACTCCTCCTACTTCCTCGTGCTGAAGAAGAATGAAGGCCTCCGTTCTGTTTAGATCTTTGCCCTCTGCATGCCTTCGTGCAGAAGGAGCAATTCACAATGCTCACACTAGCCTAGGTTCAGTCTGCCCTGCTTCGAGGTGGCTGGATAGTAGATTTGGACCAGCAGAAAGTTTGTATTTTCATGTTCGATGGCATGTGTAGCTGTAGATACACATGCTGTGCATTATCCTGCCATCTAGTGTTGGGCTCTGAGTGTAACAAGTTGTTTTTCTTCGAAGAAGTATTTTCGAGTCACGAGATCGAGGGACTCCTCCCCTTTCGGCTCCATTGCGCATGGGCGTCGACTCCATCTTAGATTGTTTTCTTTCCGCCATCGGGTTCGGACGTGTTCCTTTTCGCTCCGTGTTTCGGTTCGGAAAGTTAGTTAAATCTCAGAAAATTCGACAATATTGTTCGCGTTCGTTATCGGGTTAGTAATAGCAGATCGACACCGAATAAAAGAAGAGCTCCGGTAGCCCTTCGGGGCTTCCATTCCCCGGCGGGGCCTGGTCGTCCCGACCGCGTGCGTCTTCAAGGCCCATGGAACGGACCCCATTCCGCTTCTGCCCCGAATGCCACAATAAGTAACCTTATACAGACCAGCATTTGGTCTGTAATTTGTGTTTGTCCCCCGAACACAGAGGATACCTGCGAGGCCTGTCGGGCATTTCGGTAGAAGAAGACGCTACGGGACCGGAGAGCTCGAAGGCTTCAAATGACGTTGTCGCCGTCAGGACACCACGACGTCGAAGAAGAGGAGACTTTCTTCATTCTTCATTCTTGATTCGGACTCGGATGAGGCCGAAAGTGAGCAGCCGGCGAAAACTGTGAGTAAAACTGCCCCGGCCAAAACTCACACCAAAATAATGAAAGCCCAGGGGACGCCACCACAGGCAGGCCATGGCTTAACCCGTAAACACAGTGACCAACCATCGGCACCGAAAAAGGTCACACACGTGTCGAAGACATCCGAATCCGGTTGAGATACTGGCACAGAGTATACTCAGCACCGAGATACCGGCTCTGACCAAAGTCGGCACTGAGAGATTGGCACCCCGAAACCGAAAAAGGTGGCTTCGGAGCCGAAAAAGACTGCGGAAAAAGTTTTGGTGCCGAAACACCCAGCCTCTGAGCCGAAACAGAGCTCCTATTCCGAAGAACAAGCCCTTTCATCACAACTACAAGGCCATAAATTTGGACAAGAATTAGCGATGCGAGAGCCAGACTATACACAAAGAAGGCTTCATATTCAGAAGGACACAGGGAAAATAAGAACTCTTCCCCCTATTAAAATGAAACGGAAACTCTTTCCAAGAAACAGAAAAACAGCCAAAAGCAAAAGTGGATAAAGAAAAAAACTCCACCACATTTTTCGCCACAGCCATTGCCACAGCACTCACCGCAACTGTCACCAATTGCAACACCCCCGATGATGCAATCACCAATGCACACAGGGATGAGCCAGGATGACCCAGATGCATTGTGTAAGGAAATGGCTCCCTGTTGCAGTTACCCCCCACTTTTTGCCTGATACTGATGCTGACTTGACTGAGAAGTGTGCTGGGACCCTGTTAACCAGGCCCCAGCACCAGTGTTCTTTCACCTAAAATGTACCATTGTCTCCACAATTGGCACAACCCTGGCACCCAGGTAAGTCCCTTGTAACTGGTACCCCTGGTACCAAGGGCCCTGATGCCAGGGAAGGTCTCTAAGGCCTGCAGCATGTCGTATGCCACCCTAGGGACCCCTCACTCAGCACAGACACACTGCTTGCCAGCTTGTGTGTGCTGGTGAGGAGAAAATGACTAAGTCGACATGGCACTCCCCTCAGGGTGCCATGCCAACCTCACACTGCCTGTGGCATAGGTAAGTCACCCCTCTAGCAGGCCTTACAGCCCTAAGGCAGGGTGCACTATACCACAGGTGAGGGCATAGGTGCATGAGCACTATGCCCCTACAGTGTCTAAGCAAAACCTTAGACATTGTAAGTGCAGGGTAGCCATAAGAATATGTGGTCTGGGAGTCTGTCAAAAACGAATTCCACAGCTCCATAATGGCTACACTGAATACTGGGAAGTTTGGTATCAAACTTCTCAGAATAATAAACCCACACTGATGCCAGTGTTGGATTTATTAAAAAATGCACACAGAGGGCATCTTAGAGATGCCTCCTGTATTTTACCCAATTGTTCAGTGCAGGACTGACTGGTCTGTGCCAGCCTGCTGCTGAGAGACGAGTTTCTGACCCCATGTGGTGAGGGCCTTTGTGTTCTCTGAGGACAAACAAAAGCTTGCTCTAGGTGGAGGTGCTTCACACCTCCCCCCTGCAGGAACTGTAACACCTAGCAGTGAGCCTCAAAGGCTCAGGCTTTGTGTTACAATGCCCCAGGGCACTGCAGCTAGTGGAGATGCCCGCCCCCTGGACACAGCCCCCACTTTTGGCAGCAAGTCCAGGAGATAATGAGAAAAACAAGGAGTCGCTGACCAGTCAGGACAGCCCCTAAGGTGCCCTGAGCTGAGGTGACTCTGATTTTTAGAAATCCTCCATCTTGTAGAAGGAGGAGGATTCCCCCAATAGGGATAGGAATGTGCCCCCCCTCCCCTCAGGGAGGAGGCACAAAGAGGGTGTAGCCACCCTCAAGGACAGTAGCCATTGGCTACAGCCCTCCCAGACCTAAACACACCCCTAAATTCAGTATTTAGGGGCACCCCAGAACCTAAAAAGAGGACTGCTAAGCTGAAAAACCCTGCAGAGAAGACTGAGACACCAACTGCTTTGGCCCCAGCTCTACCGGCTTGTCTCCCCACTTCTAAAAACACTGCTCCAGCGACGCTCTCACTAGGGACCAGCGACCTCTGAATCCTCAGAGGACTGGCCTGCTCTAGAAGGACCAAGAACTCCAGAGGACAGCGGCTCTGTTCACCAAAGACTGCAACTTTGCAACAACTTGCGTTTCCCGCCGGAATCGTGAGACTTGACACTCTGCACCTGACGCCCCCGGCTCGACTTGCGGAGAAACAACACTTCAGGGAGGACGCCCTGGCGACTGCGAGACCGTGAGTAGCCAGAGTTGTTCCCCCTGAGCCCCCACAGCGACGCCTGCAGAGGGAATCCCGAGGCTCCCCCTGACCGCGACTGCCTGTCTCCCAGATCCTGACGCCTGGTAAAGACTCTGCACCCGCAGCCCCCAGGACCTGAAGGATCGGAACTCCAGTGCAGGAGTGACCCCCAGGAGGCCCTCTCCTTTGCCCAGGTGGTGGCTACCCCGAGGAGCCCCCCCTTGCCTGCCTGCATCGCTGAAGAGATCCCTTGGTCTCCCATTGATTTCCATTGGAAACCCGACGTGTGTTTGCACACTGCAACCGCCCGCCCCCGTGCTGCTGAGGGTGTACTTTCTGTGCTCACTGGTGTCCCCCCGGTGCCCTACAAAACCCCCCTTGGTCTGCCCTCCGAAGACGCGGGCACTTACCTGCTGGCAGACTGGAACCGGGGCACCCCCTTCTCCATTGAAGCCTATGCGTTTTGGGCACCACTTTGAACTCTGCACCTGACCGGCTCTGAGCTGCTGGTGTGGTAACTTTGGGGTTGCCCTGAACCCCCAACGGTGGGCTACCTTGGACCCAAACTTGAACCCCGTAGGTGGTTTACTTACCTGCAAAAACTAACAAACCCTTACTCCCCCCAGGAACTGTTGAAAATTGCACTGTCTAGTTTTAAAATAGCTATATGTGATTTTTGTGAAAACTGTATATGCTATTTTGCTAATTCAAAGTTCCTAAAGTACCTACCTGCGATACCTTTCATTTGAAGTATTACATGTAAATCTTGAACCTGTGGTTCTTAAAATAAACTAAGAAAATATATTTTTCTATACAAAAAACCTATTGGCCTGGAATTGTCTGAGTGTGTGTTCCTCATTTATTGCCTGTGTGTGTACAACAAATGCTTAACCCTACTCCTTTGATAAGCCTACTGCTCGACCACACTACCACAAAATAGAGCATTAGTATTATCTCTTTTTGCCACTATCTTACCTCTAAGGGGAACCCTTGGACTCTGTGCATACTATTCCTTACTTTGAAATAGTGCATACAGAGCCAACTTCCTACACACCGCAAATAGACCTATTCGCAACAAAAGAAAACGCAAAATGCCAAAAGGTGCAGAGGTCAAAGAGGTGCCCAAAACGCATAGGCTGCAATGGAGAGAAGGGGGTGCCCCGGTTCCGGTCTGCCAGCAGGTAAGTACCCGCGTCTTCGGAGGGCAGACCAGGGGGGTTTTGTAGGGCACCGGGGGGGACACAAGTCAGCACAAAAAGTACACCCTCAGCAGCGCAGGGGCGGCCGGGTGCAGTGTGCAAACACGCGTCGGGTTTTCAATGGTTTTCAATGAGAGATCAAGGGATCTCTTCAGCGTCGCAGGCAGGCAAGGGGGGGGGCTCCTCGGGGTAGGTACCACCTGGGCAAGGGAGAGGGCCTCCTGGGGGTCACTCCTGCACAGGAGTTCCGTTCCTTTAGGTGCTGGGGGCTGCGGGTGCAGGGTCTTTTCCAGCCGTCGGGAAATGGAGTTCAGGCAGTCGCGGTCAGGGGGAGCCTCGGGATTCCCTCTGCAGGCGTCGCTTTGGGGGCTCAGGGGGGACAACTTTGGTTACTCACGGTCTCGGAGTCACCGGAGGGTCCTCCCTGAGGTGTTGGTTCTCCACCAGTCGAGTCGGGGTCGGCGGGTGCAGTGTTGCAAGTCTCACGCTTCTTGCGGGGAGTTGCAGGGGTCTTTAAGTCTGCTCCTTGAAACAAAGTTGCAGTTCTTTTGGAGCAGTGCCACTGTCCTCTGGAGTTTCTGGTCTTTCTTGAAGCAGGGCAGTCCTCAGAGGATTCAGAGGTCGCTGGTCCCTTGGAAAGCGTCGCTGGAGCAGTGTTCTTTGGAAGGCAGGAGACAGGCCGGTAGGACTGGGGCCAAAGCAGTTGGTGTCTTCTGGTCTTCCTCTGCAGGGGTTTTTCAGCTCGGCAGTCTTCTTCTTCTTGTAGTTTCAGGAATCTAAATTCTTAGGTTCAGGGAAGCCCTTAAATACTAAATTTAAGGGCGTGTTTAGGTCTCGGGGGTTAGTAGCCAATGGCTACTAGCCCTGAGGGTGGGTACACCCTCTTTGTGCCTCCTCCCAAGCGGAGGGGGTCACATTCCTATCCCTATTGGAGTCCTCCTCCTTCTACAAGATGGAGGATTTCTAAAAATCAGTCACCTCGGCTCAGGACACCTTAGGGGCTGTCCTGACTGGCCAGTGACTCCTCCTTGTTGTTCTCATTATTTCTCCTGGACTTGCCGCCAAAAGTGGGGGCTGTGTCCAGGGGGCGGGCATCTCCACTAGCTGGAGTGCCCTGGGGCATTGTAACACGAAGCTTGAGCCTTTGAAGCTCACTGCTAGGTGTTACAGTTCCTGCAGGGGGGAGGTGTGAAGCACCTCCACCCAGAGCAGGCTTTGTTTCTGTCCTCAGAGAGCACAAAGGCTCTCACCGCATGAGGTCAGACACTCGTCTCCCAGCAGCAGGCTGGCACAGACCATTCAGTCCTACACTGAACAATTGGGTAAAATACAGGGGGCATCTCTAAGATGCCCTCTGTGTGCATTTTTTAATAAATCCAACACTGGCATCAGTGCGGGTTTATTATTCTGAGAAGTTTGATACTAAACTTCCCAGTATTCAGTGTAGCCATTATGGAGCTGTGGAGTTCGTTTTTGACAGACTCCCAGACCATATACTCTTATGGCTACCCTGCACTTACAATGTCTGAGGTTTTGCTTAGACACTGTAGGGGCATAGTGCTCATGCACCTATGCCCTCACCTGTGGTATAGTGCACCCTGCCTTAGGGCTGTAAGGCCTGCTAGAGGGGTGACTTACCTATGCCACAGGCAGTGTGAGGTTGGCATGGCACCCTGAGGGGAGTGCCATGTCGACTTACTCGTTTTGTCCTCACCAGCGTACACAAGCTGGCAAGCAGTGTGTCTGTGCTGAGTGAGGGGCCCCTAGGGTGGCATAAGACAGGCTGCAGCCCTTAGAGACCTTCCCTGGCATCAGGGCCCTTGGTACCAGGGGTACCAGTTACAAGGGACTTACCTGGGTGCCAGGGTTGTGCCAATTGTGGAAACAACTGTACATTTTAGGTGAAAGAACACTGGTGCTGGGGCCTGGTTAGCAGGGTCCCAGCACACTTCTCAGTCAAGTCAGCATCAGTATCAGGCAAAAAGTGGGGGGTAACTGCAACAGGGAGCCATTTCTTTACACAGTGTCAAAACCTTTGTGCTTTGAAGTTCGCAAGAAAGCTCTCTCTGCAAGACTCATTTAGACAAGTTGAGCCCAGGACTCCTGTGTGCCTCTCTGCCTCGCCCTCTCCTGCCCAGAGTTCTGCAGGTCTGAAACAGCCAGGTCCAAGTCATCTTGGTGGCTCCAGATTGGGGCAGCACTTTTTCCCATTCAGAATTGTTTTAAATCTTCTTAAAATAGTAAGGGAATTTATAACTTTCCTCAAATTTTCTAGGACATGAGTCAGTATAGTAAATAAGCCTCCTAGAATATTTGGGGAAAATGTACTCTTCCCCCAAATATTCTAAGACTGGAGTTAGAGTAGTAAATGTGACCTTCCAGTGCCTGCCACACCCTCTGCTGCCTAAAGGGCACAGTTCAGGGCAAGAAACACAAGCAAGCCAGATTGGGCCAGGAGTCTGGTACCCTGAGCTTCTGGGTATGAGAATCTGTCCTCTGATTTTCTATCCTAGGAGCATGGCAGGGCTCTGCACCTCGCAATATGCAATCTACACTTCCATACCTGGAGATTGAGAAGCTGCAGTTGACTTGGTTCAACCTACCACTTGAGGTTGTTGATGTTGTTCTTGCTGCCACACGTCCCCCTACAAACTGCATTTATGCCAGGCAGGGGGCATATTTGTGGCTTGGTGTGGAGTCTACAACACAGGCCCCTTACAAGCCAAACTGTTGGATGTTTTAGTGTTTTTGTCTTTCGCCCAGCAAGGTCTTGTAGTTATTTATGTACCCTTTGGCTTTCTTGCATTTGCCGGACCAACCATTCTTGTTTAAATTACCTTCTGAGATGCAGTTAATAAAGGTTTAATACATGTTCCTTCCCAAACTACTTGTGATTCCACAGTTGGACTGGTTTCTCATGTGCATTCTCTCTGAATCGATTTACAGCTGCTGATTAGCTCTAACTCAAGAATGCCTTCCTGATTGCAGTAACTTGAGCTTGCCACAAGTGAACTCTAGGCTCTTTTGGCACAACCGCCCTACAACACCTTTTTCCCTGGAGAAACTAGTGCTGAGTACCCAGGTAGCCTACTTGCAAAAGTTGTAACTTCTTTCACATAGGGAAATCTGCCACTCTTTCCAGCTTTCTTTGCCCCACTTCATCCCTGGGAACAGGAGGAGAGGCTTAATTGGTGGGACCCAAAAGAGCATTAAGCTTCTACATTGATAGGACTAAAGACCATTATCTGCTTTTTTTGTGGGGTTTTCCGAGGCAAAGAAAGGCAAGGCAGTGCAAAGAATGAGTCTGTCTAGGTGGATAGTTCTGTACATTAAGGTGTGCTACATTGTGGCCAAAAAGCAGCCTCCAGAGTGACAGTCCATTCGACCAGGGCTAAGGCTACAATACTGTGTTGGTGTGCGATCTGGACATGTCTTTCCACGGTGTCGGTGTACATGTTAAAAAAAAAAAAAAAGCACTACTTTCTTGACAGCCAGGTCCATTGGGAAGGGCATTTTACCCATACAGTTCTTCAAGACATATTAGTCTGAGCCCACTCCACAGGCCCTCGATTCTTGGGAGGTACTGTTTGGTATCTATTCTAAAGAATCCATAATTGGAAGTATCCATCTGAAAGAAAGTTATTTACTTTCGGTAATGCTCTTTCTGGTGAATACTCTAACTTCAAATTCTGCACAGCCCTCCAAGCTCCCTGTTCTGTGCAGTGATCTCTTTTTATCATGTAAAAGTTGCCAAAATCAAGATCTGCATATTGGTGCCCAGCAGTTATTTTGTGTGCTGCACATCTGAAGGAGTGGTAAGAGTAAAGTATGAAATTGACCGTGATGTTTGTATGTGGCTCTGCTCTCACTTCTGGGGAACCAGCGTGGAGTCACATAGCACCCTCTGGGTATACACAGGACACTGTCAAATATTTCTGGTTCCCGTCTGGCTAATACGGTTATTCTAAATGTGAGGAACGTGAGTATCCACTAGAAAGAGCTTTACCAAAAGTAGCTTGTTACTTACATATGTTGTAGAAATGCATGAATTGCGATTTGTATTTGAAACTTTTGAAAGCGAGCGGTATAAATTGCACATTTCACTCTTTATTTAGCATTCTAATTTATTTGGAAGTCTTAAAATAGTATAAAGAAATTCTTTGGAACTCCTACAGTCGTGAAACGCGTTACTACTCGAAGGTCTGCCATTTTAAAGTTTCCTCCTGTGAAACAATCGCTTAAGTTTTGATACATAAAAGATGTGCCTTTCAGAGACCTCTAGTAGAATTCAGTTCATTAGGGCTGTCCTCTCTTATTGACCCTAGTTTAGAGAAAGGCGTGGTAATTCTTGCGGGGTCTTAAGAACCGAGGGAATCTGAGGGATGGAGAGAGGAGGAATCCCATGGACGGTAACTGTGCGGCACTGACGCTGAATTTTTGACATGGTTAGACCTATCGAAGAACTGTACTCGTTACAAATAGCAAATATTGCCCAGTACTGCTGGCTTTGCGTAGTCCATAGATCTCAAATAGCTTTTTGTTTCTTGTGTTTTAGTTCGAAGTTACTGATCTCAGCACCAGAACACTGTTGAATTGCCTGCCTCTACCTATTTTGTGCATTTAAGTAATAACCTGCTACATTCAAACTTTTGCTACACGTTTTCATGTTTACTCCATTTTATTCTTTTAGTTATCTTAATGCGATTCAGACAATGTGCCCCCATATTCTCCGTTATTTAACAACAGCTGTCATCACCAACAAAGATGGCAGAAAACGAAGGCAAGTCCTTAAGGACCTGGTTAAAGTCATTCAACAGGTAGGATTTCTAAACTTGTTTAATTTGTTTTCAAGTTGTGTTGTAGATTTTCAAAGCGTGAACTCTTCAGCACTGTTTCCTAATCTTTCATGGGCGAATCGAAAATACAAACGATGTATATATGTGTGTGTATGTAATTGATCACCTTTTTTTTTCAGTGAATTCATATATTATTGTAGTTTTAAGTTTTTATAGCTGGGTGCATTGCACTTGTTAAGCACCGAATTGTAGCTTCTGGTTTGGTGTTACTCTTCCTTTAGGCTTTTCTATCCAGAATAGTAACTGAAATAAATGTAATTAAATTTGGGTGAAAGTTTAAGTCCCACTAGGCCACCACACTCGACGAAGATATTCAGATATTGCAGAAGTTAAACATTCTGTAGCTTGCTTTGCTTGTTCAGTATATGAATCAGCTGCCAAGCTACAGTAGCATTAGTCTGTTCTTCTGGTTTGTCTGTTAGTATAAAATATGGCGGTCAAGAAGGAGTTCACCTAAGCAGATTCATAAGTAATTCAAGTAATGCGCATACTGAAAAACAAGTTACATTGCCTTTAATTGAATGTCCCTCATACATATTTTTATATGTTGAATAAGCCCACTGAAGTGGGTGAGAACTTTGCCGAGAAGTTCACACTTACTGTAAGGAAATGCCTCCTTGGCATGGTTACCCCCTGACTTTTTGCCTTTGCTGATGCTATGTTTTGAATTGAAAGTGTGCTGAGGCCTGCTAACCAGGCCCCAGCACCAGTGTTCCTTCCCTAACCTGTACTTTTGATTCCACAATTGGCACACCCTGGCATCCAGGTAAGTCCCTTGTAACTGGTACCAAGGGCTCTGATGCCAGGGAAGGTCTCTAAGGGCTGCAGCATATATTATGCCACACTGGGGACCCCTCACTCAGCACAGACACACTGCTTGCCAGCTTGTGTGTGCTGGTGAGAACAAAACGAGTAAGTCGACATGGCACTCCCCTCAGGGTGCCATGCCAACCTCACACTGCCAATGCAGTATAGATAAGTCACCCCTCTAGTAGGCCTTACAGCCCTAAGGCAGGGTGCACTATACCATAGGTGAGGGCACCAGTGCATGAGTACTGTGCCCCTACAGTGTCTAAGCCAAACCTTAGACATTGTAAGTGCAGGGTAGCCATAAGAGTATATGGTCTGGGAGTCTGTCAAACACGGACTCCACAGCACCATAATGGCTACACTGAAAACTGGGAAGTTTGGTATCAAACTTCTCAGCACAATAAATGCACACTGATGCCAGTGTACATTTTATTGTAAAATACACCCCAGAGGGCACCTTAGAGGTGCCCCCTGAAACTTAAACCAACTACCCGTGTAGGCTGACTGGTTCTAGCAGCCTGCCACACTCGAGACATGTTGCTGGCCACATGGGGAGAGTGCCTTTGTCACTCTGTGGCCAGTAACAAAGCCTGCACTGGGTGGAGATGCTATCACCTCCCCCAGGCAGGAGCTGTAACACCTGGCGGTGAGCCTCAAAGGCTTACCCCCTTTGTTCCAGCACCACAGGGCACTCCAGCTAGTGGAGTTGCCCGCCCCCTCTGGCCACGGCCCCACTTTTGGCAGCAAGGCCGGAGGAGATAATGAGAATAACAAGGAAGAGTCACTGGCCAGTCAGGACAGCCCCTAAGGTGTCCTGAGCTGAAGTGACTCTAACTTTTAGAAATCCTCCATCTTGCAGATGGAGGATTCCCCCAATAGGGATAGGAATGTGCCCCCCTCCCCTTGGGAGGAGGCACAAAGAGGGTGTACCCACCCTCAGGGCTAGTAGCCATTGGCTACTAACCCCCCAGACCTAAACACGCCCTTAAATTTAGTATTTAAGGGCTCCCCTGAACCTAAGAATTTAGATTCCTGCAACTTACAGAAGAAGACGACTGCTGAGCTGAAAAACCCTGCAGAAGAAGAAAGAAGACACCAACTGCTTTGGCCCCAGTCCTACCGGCCTGTCTCCTGCCTTCCAAACAAACCTGCTCCAGCGACGCTTTCTCCAGGACCAGCGACCTCTGAATCCTCAGAGGACTGCCCTGCTTCCAAGAGACCAAGAAACTCCTGAGAACAGCAGCCCTGTTCAACAAAGACTGCAACTTTGTATCCAGAGGAGCAGATTTAAAGACCCCTGCAATCCCCGCAAGAAGCGTGAGACTTGCAACACTGCACCCGGCGACCCCGACTCGACTGGTGGAGAAACAACACCTCAGGGAGGACCCTCCGGCGACTCCGAGACTGTGAGTAACCAAAGTTGTCCCCCCTGAGCCCCCACAGCGACGCCTGCAGAGGGAATCCCGAGGCTCCCCCTGACCGCGACTGCCTGAACCTAAAGTCCCGACGGCTGGAAAAGACCCTGCACCCGCAGCCCCCAGCACCTGAAGGAACGGAACTTCTGTGCAGGAGTGACCCCCAGGAGGCCCTCTCCCTTGCCCAGGTGGTGGCTACCCCGAGGAGCCCCCCACCCTTCCCTGCCTGCACCACTGAAGAGACCCCTTGGTCTCCCATTGAATCCTATTGCGAACCCGACGCTTGTTTGCACACTGCACCCGGCCGCCCCCGCGCTGCTGAGGGTGTACTTTCTATGTGGACTTGTGTCCCCCCCCGGTGCCCTACAAAACCCCCCTGGTCTGCCCTCCGAAGACGCGGGTACTTACCTGCTGGCAGACTGGAACCGTGGCACCCCCTTCTCCATTGAAGCCTATGTGTTTTGGGCACCACTTTGAACTCTGCACCTGACCGGCCCTGAGCTGCTGGTGTGGTGACTTTGGGGTTGCTCTGAACCCCCAACGGTGGGCTACCTTGGACCCCAATTTGAACCCCGTAGGTGGTTTACTTACCTGCAAGAACTAACATTACTTTACCTCCCGCAGGAACTGTGAAAATTGCACTGTCCACTTTTAAAACAGCTAAATCTGTTTTATGTAAAAAGTATATATGCTATTGTGATTATTCAAAGTTCCTAAAGTACTTACCTGCAATACCTTTCAAATGAGATATTACATGTAGAATTTGAACCTGTGGTTCTTAAAATAAACTAAGAAAATATATTTTTTCTATAACAAAACCTATTGGCCTGGATTTGTCTCAGAGTGTGTGTTCCTCATTTATTGCCTGTGTGTATGTACAACAAATGCTTAACACTACTCCTTTGATAAGCCTACTGCTCGACCACACTACCACAAAATAGTGCATACTATTCCTTACTTTGAAATAGTGCATACAGAGCCAACTTCCTACATTTACTCTCTCCTTTTCGCAGATGGACACTGCACTTTGATCGTGGACAAACCACATTAAAATTCATATTGGATTTGTTGGATTTCATTTTGAAAAAACGTTTGAGGCTAGTCGGCAAGAACTGTTAAACTTCAGTGGTCAGCTTGTTTTTTGTCATATTAAACCTGAAATATATACACATTAGCATTAAAGTGTCTGATGCTTTTTTAGTATGCAGCTTCAGTCAGCTACGTACCTGTAATCACTAAGAGGGAGTGGGGGGGAGTAGAGTATTTCTCTAAGTACCAAAAAAACATTCCCTTTCAAGATCTAGACAAACTACAGTGTCTGCTACACGTCTTCCCCTATGGTCTTAGAGGCACATGCAATTGACGTGGATAAGTGGGTCCCCAAAAATACAACATCACTGCCCCAAGGCATAGTTTTCTGATATTTGCGCTATACTTCAAGTCCCCCACTGGCTGTGTCAGAGTTTCTGCCTTTTTTCCAGGGCACTAGAATTCCATAGTGCTGTGTGTTTGTGAATTTGCTCTACTTGTTGCAAGATACCTGCGTGACTTGTGAAGTTCAACAGAAATATTTTCTAGCCCAAGCACGAGTCGTGAATTAAAACGCTTTAATTGCAGCTCCAGACAATGCATGTGAAGTGTTAACTGGCCACTTTCTTGCTACATTCAAATGATCGTTTTCCCCATAGAGGTGGGCAGCAGACTGTCATAAAATGTTGTGCTTCACGATCTTAGTTTACAAAAGACACTGTTCTCAAGGCAGCAGTTACTTCGAGAGCGCCATGAATTTAAAAGAAACCTCTGCTTCGGATGGATACAACTACCTGTGGATTCCTCACCTAATGAATACTCCCATTGCGCCAGCATTCGACGGAAATCTTCTTCCTAGCTTCTGCACGTCGAGGAGGACGTCACATTTGCCCACGCGACGCCGTCTGACGTCATACAGGCAATAAGAAGTCGTCGCCGACGTCAGTTCCCTTTTTTCCGTGCCATTCGAAACGGTTATCTTCGAGGGAGCTACTGTTGCTGTTCGGCAGTTACGGTGTGTTTTTGCCTGTGTGTTTTTTCTCTGAGGTTACTATGTCTCAGAGGAAGTCTGGTTTTAAGCCCTGTCGAGAATGTGGGGGCAAAATGTCGGTTACTGACCCACATTCGGACTGTTTGTGGTGTTTGAGTTCCGACCATGATGTGGCCAAGTGTGATTCATGTCAGCACATGAATCTGAAAGCCCTGAAGGAGCGAGAGGCCAAACTTTTTATGGCGAAGTCGAAGAGAAAGGAGAAGAGGCACCATAGAAAATCCTCCTCACCGAAGTCTCATCGACGTCATCGAGACTCCGGCGCCGGTCGAGTAAGAAGAGGTCTTGGTTGAGGTCGCCATCGACTCCAAGTCGGAAGACTTGGGAGGTCAGCCCCACAGTCACTCCTCATCCATCGACGCCGTTGCCTTCTCCAGCCTCGCCGACTTCGCCCAGTTCTTCGGGCCAGCCGCCTTCAGTATTTGAGGTGCCACAGCCTCAAATTTTCTCACCGACGTTACAGACGTCGAAGCCGGCGTCGGTGTCGCCTTCGATCCAGGCACCCCAGTATCCGGCTTTTCCGGCCCCTGGAGCCGATAATACAGCATTTTTAAATGCGATGTTTTCCATCTTTCAGCAGATGGCTCCAGGTGGCGCACTGGCTGGGCTTTCGGGTCCTTTGGCTTTGTTTGGGTGCTCCGGCTCCGCTGAGACCAGCACCCTTCATGCCCTTTCTCCCCCTGGGGAACGTGGGCTTGGCGCCGGTGTCGGCTCCGGTGGCTCCAGAGACTTCGGCTCCGGAGGTTTCGGCTCCATCGGCTTTGGTGTTTCGGCCAGTGACGCCGTCTGGGCCTTCTGCGACTCCGAGGCAGTCTTCTCTTCATCCGACTCCTGGTTCGGCGCCAAAGCTACCTGTGGTGCCGGTTGACCCGGCGTCGCACGGATCCGGTGATCGGCGTCGTTCCTTGACATCTGCTGACGCCATGTCGACGCCGAGGATTGAGGAGAGGCTGCATTCGAGGAGACGTGCACTCCGTCTCTTGGAAGAACAAGAGTATCAGCAGGTCCTGGAGGAAGGAGAAATTGAGGACTCTGGCGAGGGTCTTCATGGGCTGGACACCGCTACTGGCCTTGATACTTCCCCTGAGTGGGACTTGTCATCTCCAGGGGAGTATACTGAAGAGGCGGCCACTTTTCATGCAGTGATAAAGAAGGTGGCTAACTTCCTGGAACTGCCTTTGCCGGTAACTGAGGCAAAGCAAAATCTGCTGACTGAGGTTTTACATCCGGCCTCTACATCAGCAGAACCTCTTTTGCCATTTAATGACGCGCTGGTGGAACCTGTGTTGGAGGTCTGGAAGAAGCCGGTATCTTCCTCGGCTGTCAATAGGTCTGTAGCCAGGAGGTATCGGTCTGCACCAACTGACCCTGGCTTTCTTTCCAGACACCCTACGCCTGAAAGCTTGGTGGTCCAGGCTTCCTGTTCGCCAAGATCTGCGCCTGGATCTTTTCCATCAGTGCCGGCGGACAGGGACTCCAAAAAGATGGATACGCAGTCCAAGAAAGTGTTTTAGTCATGTAGCATGGCGTTAAAGTCCACCAATGCTACGTGTATTTTGGGGAGGTACATTTATGCTATGATGGACGAGATAACATCTACGCATACAGAGGTTCCTCAAGGGCTGTTGAATCTCGTGTCAGACGCTCAAGCTGCTGCAACCCAGGTTATCCAATCTGGGTTGGATACAACTGACTCGGTGGCCAGAGCGATGGGCACGGCTGTGGTTGCGAGAAAACAGACTTGGCTTCGCAACTCAGGGTTCTCTTCGGATGTGCAGTCGACCCTGTTGGACCTCCATTTTGATGGGGACAAGCTCTTTGGTGCCAAGGCAGATTCGGCTTTGGAGAGGTTTAAGGAGAGCAGGGCCAGGGCCACGGCCAAGTCGTTAGGACTACAAGCCACTTCTTCTGCCTCCTCCAGATTTTTTTAGGAGGTTTCAAAGATTTGGTCGTGGCTCATCCTCTTCCTCCTTTCGGGGGAAATTCCAACTGCCTACCTCTTCTCTCACCTTCAGATCTTTTAGAGGGAGGGGTAGGGTTCGTACCAGGGGAGCCTCTCAGCAGCACTCTGCCTCTTCCTCTTCCTCTGGAGGGGTGCAGCAGGGGAAGCAGCCTTAGGCTTCCACCAATTCCCACTCACTCCTCTCCTGTAGGGGGAAGGTTACTGTATTTCCTTCGCAAGTGGGAGGTCATTACAACAGACGCCTGGGTTACCAGCATTGTGAGAAAAGGCTACACCCTTCCCTTTCGGGAGTTTCCGCCCCCCATCCCGCCCCGCCCAGCCTATTGTTCAGAAGAACACCTCCTGTGGTTAGATCAGGAGGTTCAAGTCCTCCTTTTAAAGGGCGCGGTGGAGTTGGTTCCAGAGCAGGAAAAGGGTCAAGGTTGTTATTCAAGGTACTTCCTGATTCCCAAGAAGGATGGTCGGTTGAGACCAATCCTGGACCTGAGGATTTTGAATTGGTTCCTCAAACAGGAAAAGTTCAAGATGCTGACCCTAGCTCAGGTGCTTTTGGCGTTGAACAAGG
Source organism: Pleurodeles waltl (assembly GCF_031143425.1). Classification (NCBI taxonomy): domain Eukaryota; kingdom Metazoa; phylum Chordata; class Amphibia; order Caudata; family Salamandridae; genus Pleurodeles; species Pleurodeles waltl. Next base: position 914,520,614 of record NC_090439.1, on the reverse strand, counting down.
GAGATTGGATGGTGTCTGTCGACTTGCAGGATGCTTATTTTCATATCCCGATACTCAAGTCGCACAGGAAGTATCTCTGGTTTGTGGTAGGGTCGCAGCACTATCAGTTTGCAGTCCTCCCGTTTGGTCTTACTTCAGCACCTCGAGTCTTCACGAAGGTGATGTCCGTGGTTGCGGCAGAGCTCAGGAGGAAGGGGATAGCAGTATTCCCTTACCTGGACGATTGGTTGATCAAAGCCAAGTCCCCGGAGCTTGTGTTGCAGCATCTGCAGTCGACAACTCAGTTGTTGTTTGACCTGGGCTTTTCGGTGAACGTGCCCAAATCTCACCTAGAGCCCTCTCAGCGCCTCCTGTTCATAGGGGCAGTACTGGATACGACATTGAATCAAGCCTTCCCTCTGCCTCCGTGGATTCAAGACATTCAGGCGTTGGTTCCAATGTTTCAAAGTGGAGCGGTTATTCCAGTCCTCAAGGTCCTACGTCTGCTCGGTCTGTTTGCCTCCTGCATACTGTTGGTCACGCATGCTCGCTGGCACATGAGGGCTCTTCAGTGGTGCCTCCGAAAGCAGTGGTCTCCACACAAAGGAGATCTCAAAGGTTCTGTCAAGATCTCCAGAGATGCTGCCATGGATTTGAAGTGGTGGATTGCGGACGACAATCTTTCCCGTGGAAGGCTGTTCACGCAGCCTCCACCAGTGACCACGGTCCTAACCGATGCTTCCACTCTAGAGTGGGGAGCTCATCTGGGGGACCTGGATATCAAAGGGCTTTGGTCTCCAGAGGAACAGATGTTTCACATCAATCTGTTGGAGTTACGGGCTGTACGTCTGGCTCTCAAGGCCTTCCTCCCATCCCTTCGCGGTCAGTCGGTTCAGGTCCTGACGGACAATACTACCGCGATGTGGTATATAAACAAACCGGGAGGAGTGGGGTCGTACCTTCTGTGCAGAGAAGCTCTTCGGCTATGGTCATGGGCAAAGGACCATCAGATTTGCTTGGTAGCAAATCATCTGGCCGGAGTCTTGAATGTACGGGCGGACAGACTCAGTCGCCATTTCTCGGCCGACCACGAGTGGCATCTCCATCCAGATCAAGTCCGTCTAATCTTCCAGATGTGGGGGGGTTTCCTCGGATAGATCTGTTTGCCACCGGAGAGAACTCGCACTGCCCGTTATTCTGCAGCCTCCAGTATCCGGTGCAAGGAGCATTGGGGGACGTGTTTCAGAGAACCTGGTGCAACCAGTTGCTTTACGCGTCGTCGTCCCCCCCCCCCATACCCTTGATTCCTCAAGTGTTGAGGAAGATTCGCCAAGACCAGGCCCAAGTCATCTTAATAGCTCCAGATTGGCCAAGAAGGGTGTGGTATTCAGATCTTCTCCAACTCTCACTGTGCCCTCCGCTCCGTCTCCCTCTCAGGGCAGACCTCTCGCAGTCGCAGGGGCAGGTTTTACACCCCAACCTCCAGAGTCTGCACCTTCATGCCTGGAGATTGAGCGGGGCAACCTGAGTTCCTTTTCTCTCCCGCCTGATGTAGTGGATGTTATCTTAGCGGCCAGGCGACACTCCACTAAATCTATCTACGCTAATAGGTGGTCTAAATTTGTGGTATGGTGTGGAGAGAGACCGATTGATCCCTTACGTGCTCATTTGTCAGATGTTTTATCTTTTGCTTTGTCTTTGGCACAGAGGGGTTGTGCATTGGCTACTATTAAGGGTTACTTGTCTGCTTTGTCAGCCTTCATTTGTCTCCCAGACCAGCCTTCGTTATTTAAATCTCCTATAGTACTTAGATTCTTAAAGGGCCTTATGAATAAATTTCCTCCAAATCCTTTCGTTATGCCTCAGTGGGATTTGTCCTTGGTCCTAACTTTCCTTATGGGGTCCCCTTTTGCACCTATGCATTCTTGCCCCTTAAGATTGTTAGTTCTTAAAACAGTCTTCCTGGTTGCTATAACATCTGCAAGGAGAGTGAGTGAGTTGCAGGCTTTATCGGTAAAACCCCCTTATACAACTTTTTATGGGGATAAGGTGGTGTTGAGGACCAAGGCTGCTTTCCTTCCGAAGGTTGTTTCACCCTTTCATTTGGCCCAGACAATTACTCTGTCCACGTTCTATCCTCCGCCTCATCCTTCAAAGGAAGAAGAGAGACTACACCGCTTGGACCCAAAGAGGGCGTTAAGCTTTTACATAGACAGGATGAAGGATTTTAGGCTGGAGGATCAGCTGTTCATCGGATACGTGGGCAAGAGGAGAGGAAAGGCAGTCCACAAGAGAACACTCTCCAGGTGGGTTGTTCTTTGCATTAAAATGTGTTACTCTTTAGCAAAGAAGGATCCTCCTGATGGTATTAGAGCTCATTCCACCAGAGCTACTTCGGCCTTGGCCAGAGGTGTTCCTGTGGTCGACATCTGCAAGGCCGCAACTTGGTCGTCCCTTCACACTTTTGCGAAACATTACTGCTTGGACTCTGAGGTGAGAAGGGACGGCCATTTTGCACGGTCAGTGCTGCAGGATTTCTTGGTTTGACCATTCAGGCACCCACCACCGGGCGCGGTACTGCTTTGGGACTCTATTCATTAGGTGATGAATCCACAGGTAGTTGTATCCATCAGAAGAACGAGTTACTTACCTTCGGTAACGACTTTTCTGGTGGATACATTAGCTACCTGTGGATTCCTCACGGTCCCACCCGCCTCCCCGTTGCCTTTCTGGTCTTACCAAATAATCCTTGAGTGCGCTCCTCTTGATCTTCAAGGTTGCAATAGATGTTGTATATATGGATACTTGTATATAATTATATGTATATATATATATGTGTATATACATGATTTGCATATATTATTTGTTTAAAAAAAAAAAAAAGTTATATTAAATCTACAGCCATTTTATTGCAATGTTGTGTATTTTACAATGTTATGGGATGTTGCCTTGCTTTTTCATTGCATTGGGTCATTCATTGCATTGGGTTATTGTTCTCATGCACGTAAAAAATGTTGGTACTGACGTCGGCACGTCGGCGAGGACCTCTTATTGCCTGTATGACGTCGGACGGCGTCGCGTGGGCTAGGGTGACGTCCTCGTCAACGTGCAGAGACTAGGAAGAAGATTTCCGTTGAATGCTGACGCCATGGGAGTATTCATTAGGTGAGGAATCCACAGGTAGCTAATGTATTCACCAGAAAAGTAGTTACCGAAGGTAAGTAACTCGTTCGTTTGGCGCCATTATAAGGGTAACCTGGTCCTCTGGAATATGGTAGAGATATTGTTTTTGAGCTTTCTAATTTTTATTGGGCCTTGAGGCACAAAACAGTTAAGTTTTAATCTCGTTAATACTAGAGATCTATTTCTTTTTCTTTCTCACTTTTGTTTTTGCTTTCGATATACTGACAGCCTTCTTTTTAATTTTATTACTCTTTCTTAGTTCATGCATTTTTTTAATTTTTTTTTATTGCTGTTGTCATTTAATTTCTATATCCCTTTACTCTCGGTCCTTCTCGTATAAATCCAGAGGTGCTCTTAAGGCCCTTGTGTAAGCTTTTTTAAATGTTATAACGACAACGGTTTACAATGAAGTTCCTTCTGCGTCCATTTCGCAAGTTGACAGAAAATGCATGTTATGTAAGCAGGAGAGTTTTCCATTCGTACTTTACCACTCTGATCCCAGTGAGAGGGGGTCCCGGATTCCAATAATGATTAATTGGAGGTCCCCAGGTTCCAGTAATGATAAAGAGGGGGTTCACAAAAGGTTGGGAATCACTGATGTAGCCTGTGTAGGATTTTGTTTGAACTGTTCCTGGGACTTGGTGTGTTATGAGGAAGATCAACTGTGCCTTTCTCTATCCGCATCGTAAATAGTAATGTAATAGTATGTCAGTAATGTATATGTGATTACTGATAAGCCATATTACCTGGTTCTCTGGTTCAGCTGACTTGTGAAACTGCTGCATAGTAGAGCTGTCGGTAGTACCTGCTGGTAAGACATCAAATGGCAGAGTCCAACATTTAATATGTCAACGGTGGACTATTTGGGATTTTTTTTTTAAATCTTCACATGGCAGAGTCTAGCATATTATCTGTTCCAAGCTGAGTACTTTTGAGGTTGCTGCTAATGCCAGGTTTTAGAAGCAGCCTCTCCAGTTTGTCCAGTGCTGGTTGTTCCTCTTTCTTTACTTTATTTTGGTTAATGACCTTTAAGTAACACACAAATCAGTAATATATACTAATGAATAAAAACATTAAGAATGTTGTTGAAAACAAATCAATGTAAAGAGAAGATATTTCTGTCTCTAATAACAGAAACCCGATTAGGTCTTAAATTAAAACATAAAACCATTCAGAACTAAAAAAGAAAATTACATTAAGATATTAAGTGCTAATTTTTTAGGAGACATAATTTTACAACGTATGGGCAAGATGCTTTCAAAGGAACTTAGCAACGGAAAAAACAATTGCAGATGACGTATCTGATCTACAAATGCTTAGGGTAACTTTATATTGCCAGGCGCCCAGCAAACAACATGAGGAGATAATCCAGCGTTTTCATTGCTTGAGGCATGTAGGGCAACATTTGCTACCCTACACCCCACCATTACATTTGGCAGTGTACGCAGGAAGTGGGAGAGTGCCCAACATGAATATTGTGTAAAGGGACTTTGTGTGGGGATGATCTATCTCACCCACATATGCCTCAAAAGATGGCAAACTTAATGCAATAAATAGACAGTCAGGGACAAATCCAATCATTATTTTAGGAAACCAGTACTCACTCCTGAGTTCTGGGTCAATTCCTTTCCCTTATTTGTTTAAATCTTATAACAAAGGACAACAGAAGCTTGTCATATAACACTCCATCACACATAGTACAAACATAAATATAACATAGTATAAACATAAATATAACGATCACTTCACAAATGCATGTAACAGAAATATACAAAAGGAGAGCTATGCCCACGATCATTTCTTTGCATTGTGGTCACTATTTACACAACTATAGATGTGATCCACTAAGTTGTGGTGATCCAGGGTATCAACTGCACCCAGCTGTAAGATACCTAAATATCTTTCAAAGGTATTTAGATAGTGCAAGAACACTTCTGCATATGTTAATTGGCTTCCAAACCCTTGATCCCACTAGAAAAATGTCTATGCGTTTCGGCCTCGTCAGTCATGGCCTCATCAGGACTGCCAGGGGGCACTGGTACCTCTTTCTTCCGTCCAATTTCCTCTAATTACAAAAACTGCATCTTTTCTCGAATTTTTGATTGTATCTCTCTATTCAAGTATCTTATGTTGAGCAGCAGTAGGGGCAAGCCTCTTAACGGGTAAGCCGTTATTAATATTGCCGTGCAGCCCACAGATACTTCCACGCTTTCCTGTCCCTCGGCCCTGATACTGACTTCTGTTCGCGTCTGCTTTTGCAAAAAAGATGGCAAAGGCTTAAACTATAAGAATCGTTTGGTCATTGTGTCCCAAATCTGGCTATTTCAGCATTCTTTCCTCCTGCTCCCAATAGATAGACTTAATGTTTTGTTGCTGCAGTAGGTGTAATAGTGTTTGGATCAAGCCAATATTCTTGAAGGCCTAGGGAATAAAATGATTGCTTCATATGCTTCAGCCGTGGATGCTAAGTTTCTCTTAATTGTTGCCTGGCAAAAACATCTGTTCGATGGCATCTGTCGCTGTAGATACGCATGTTCTGCAATAGCTCGCCATCTGGTGTTGGGCCGGAGTGTTACAAGTTGTTTTTCTTCGAAGAAGTCTTTCGAGTCACGGGACCGAGTGACTCCTCCTTCTGTCTCCATTGCGCATGGGCGTCGACTCCATCTTCGATTGTTTTTTTTCCGCCATCGGGTTCGGACGTGTTCCTGTCGCTCCGAGTTTCGGAACGGAAAAAATAGTTAATTTCGGAAGATTTTCGTCGGTATTGTTGCGTCCGGGATCGGCGTACTTAGATTCCACACCGCATCGAAGATCGAAGAGCTCCGGTGCCCTTCGGGGTAGTTTTTTCGATCCTCCGTCGGGGCCTGGTCGGCCCGACCGCGTGCTGAAGAACGCCGATGGAACGGACCCCGTTCCGTTTCTGCCCCAAATGCCACAATAAGTACCCTTACACAGACCAACACTTGGTCTGCAACCTGTGCCTGTCACCTGAGCACAGCGAAGACACCTGCGAGGCCTGTCGTGCGTTCCGGTCCCGAAAAACACTCCGAGACCGTCGAGCCAGAAGACTTCAAATGGCGTCCGCACCGACAGCCCAACGGGAGTTCGAGGAACAGGAAGAAGAAGGTACCTTCTCGATCCAAGACTCAGACTCCGACGGGTTCGACGACACACAAACCGTGAGTAAGACGTCGAAAACCACACAAAGAAACATTTACAAGGCCCAGGGGACGCCACTGCCACCAGGCCATGGCTCGACCCATAAATTCGGTGACCGACCGTCGGCACCGAAAAAGGCCCAAACAGTGCCGAGATCGTCCGACTCCGGTCGAGACACCGGCACGCAGCCTTCTCGGGACCGAGAAAGTGCTGGAGACAAGCCTCGACACCGAGATGCCGGTGTGGACACGGCTCGACGCCGAGACAGCGGCACCGAAACAGATCGACGCCGAGAGGTTTCGGCCCCGAAAAGGAAAAAAGTCACCTCGGAGCCGAAAAAACACGCAGACAAAGTTTCGATGCCGAAACAAACTGCAAGCGACCCAGCTTCAGGCTCTTATACAGAAGAGCACTCGCTAACCTCCCAAATGCAAAAGCATAGGTTTGAGGAAGAGCTACAAGCAACTGATGTGGACCATACGCAAAAGCGTATCTTCATTCAGCAGGGGACAGGAAAAATAAGCACCCTTCCCCCCATTAGGAGAAAGAGAAGGTTGGAGTTCCAGACGGAACAAGCACCACAACCAAAAGTGGTGAAAAGAGTTACACCACCACCCTCTCCTCCGCCCGTGATTAACGTTTCACCAGCACAAACTCCATCACACTCCCCAGCTCACACCACCATGAGCCAGGGTGACCAAGATCAGGACGCATGGGACCTATACGACGCCCCAGTGTCAGATAACAGCCCGGAGGCATACCCTACAAAGCCATCTCCACCAGAAGACAGCACCGCGTACTCTCAGGTGGTGGCTAGAGCAGCACAATTTCACAACGTAAGCCTCCACTCAGAACAGGTCGAGGATGATTTCTTGTTCAACACACTCTCCTCCACCCACAGCTCATACCAAAGCCTGCCTATGCTCCCTGGTATGCTCCGGCACGCAAAAGACATATTTAAGGAGCCGGTCAAAAGTAGGGCAATCACACCAAGGGTGGAAAAAAAGTACAAGCCGCCTCCTACGGACCCGGTTTTCATCACTACACAGCTGCCACCAGACTCTGTTGTTGTAGGAGCAGCTAGGAAAAGGGCCAACTCTCACACATCTGGAGATGCACCACCCCCAGATAAAGAAAGCCGCAAGTTCGATGCAGCTGGTAAAAGAGTCGCAGCACAAGCTGCAAACCAGTGGCGCATCGCGAACTCCCAGGCACTACTTGCGCGCTATGACAGAGCCCACTGGGACGAGATGCAACATCTCATTGAACATCTGCCCAAGGACTTCCAAAATAGGGCAAAACAAGTGGTTGAGGAGGGACAAACCATCTCCAACAACCAGATACGTTCCTCCATGGACGCTGCAGATACAGCTGCACGGACAATTAATACATCTGTAACTATCAGAAGGCATGCATGGCTCCGAACGTCTGGATTTAAACCAGAGATTCAACAAGCAGTTCTCAATATGCCTTTTAATGAAAAAGAACTGTTCGGTCCAGAAGTGGACACAGCGATTGAGAAACTCAAAAAAGATACGGACACTGCCAAAGCCATGGGCGCACTCTACTCCCCGCAGAGCAGAGGGAATTACAGCACATTCCGTAAAACGCCCTTTCGAGGGGGGTTTCGGGGTCAAAGCACACAAGCCAGCACCTCACAAGCAACACCGTCCACTTACCAGGGACAGTATAGAGGAGGTTTTCGGGGACAATATAGAGGAGGCCAATTCCCTAGAAATAGAGGGAGATTTCAAAGCCCCAAAACCCCTACTACTAAACAATGACTCACAGGTCACTCACCCCCTCCACACAACACCAGTGGGGGGAAGAATAGGTCATTATTACAAAGCATGGGAGGAAATCACTACAGACACTTGGGTTCTAGCAATTATCCAACATGGTTATTGCATAGAATTTCTACAATTCCCTCCAAACATACCACCAAAAGCACAAAATTTAACAACACACCATTCCAATCTCCTGGAGATAGAAGTGCAGGCACTATTGCAAAAGAATGCAATCGAATTAGTGCCAAACACACAAATAAACACAGGAGTTTACTCACTGTACTTTCTGATACCAAAGAAGGACAAAACGCTGAGACCAATCCTAGACCTCAGAGTAGTGAACACTTTCATCAAATCAGACCACTTCCACATGGTCACACTACAAGAAGTATTGCCATTGCTAAAACTACACGACTACATGGCAACTTTAGACCTCAAGGATGCTTATTTCCATATACCAATACACCCATCGCACAGGAAATACCTAAGGTTTGTATTCAAAGGAATACATTACCAATTCAAGGTACTGCCTTTCGGATTAACAACCGCACCAAGAGTCTTTACCAAATGTCTAGCGGTAGTCGCTGCACACATAAGAAGGCAGCAAATACATGTGTTCCCATATTTGGACGACTGGCTAATCGAGGCCCATTCGTTCATACAGTGCTCAAATCACACAAATCAGATCATACAAACCCTCTTCAAACTCGGGTTCACCGTCAACTTTACAAAATCCAACATTCTGCCGCGCAAGGTACAACAATACCTAGGAGCCATAATAGACACATCAAAGGGAGTAGCCACTCCAAGTCCACAAAGAATTCTAAATTTCAACACCATCATACAACGCATGTATCCAACACAAAAGATACAGGCAAAGATGGTATTACAACTCCTAGGCATGATGTCATCATGCATAGCCATTGTCCCAAACGCAAGACTGCACATGAGGCCCTTACAACAATGCCTAGCATCACAGTGGTCTCAAGCACAGGGTCACCTTCTAGATCTGGTGTTAATAGACCGCCAAACTTACCTCTCGCTTCTGTGGTGGAACAACATAAATTTAAACAAGGGGCGGCCTTTCCAAGACCCAGTGCCACAATACGTAATAACAGATGCTTCCATGATAGGGTGGGGAGCACACCTCGATCAACACAGCATACAAGGACAATGGAACGTACATCAAACAAAACTGCATATCAATCACCTAGAACTTCTAGCAGTTTTTCAAGCACTAAAAGCTTTCCAACCAATAATAGTTCACAAATACATTCTCGTCAAAACAGACAACATGACAACAATGTATTATCTAAACAAGCAGGGAGGGACGCACTCCACGCAGTTAAGCCTGCTAGCACAGAAAATTTGGCATTGGGCAATTCACAACCAAATTCGCCTAATTGCACAGTTTATACCAGGGATCCAAAATCAACTCGCAGACAATCTCTCTCGAGATCACCAACAGGTCCACGAATGGGAAATTCACCCCCAAATTCTGAACACTTATTTCAAACTCTGGGGAACACCTCAGATAGACTTGTTTGCGACAAGGGAGAACGCAAAATGCCAAAACTTCGCATCCAGATACCCACACAAACAATCCCAAGGCAATGCCCTATGGATGAACTGGTCAGGGATATTTGCTTACGCTTTTCCTCCTCTCCCTCTCCTTCCTTACCTGGTAAACAAACTCAGTCAAAGCAAACTCAAACTCATATTGATAGCACCAACTTGGGCAAGGCAACCCTGGTACACAACGCTGCTAGACCTATCAGTGGTACCCTGCATCAAATTGCCCAACAGGCCAGATCTGTTGACACAGCACAACCAAAAGATCAGACACCCAGATCCAGCATCGCTGAATCTAGCAATCTGGCTCCTGAAATCCTAGAATTCGGGCACTTACAACTTACCCAAGAATGTATGGAAGTCATAAAACAAGCCAGAAGGCCATCCACCAGGCACTGCTATGCAAGTAAATGGAAGAGGTTTGTTTGCTACTGCCATATTAATCAAATACAACCATTACACACAACTCCAGAACATGTAGTGGGTTACTTGCTTCACTTACAAAAATCTAACCTAGCTTTCTCTTCCATCAAGATTCACCTTGCAGCAATATCTGCATACCTGCAGACTACCTATTCAACTTCCCTATATAAGATACCAGTCATTAAAGCATTCATGGAGGGCCTTAGGAGAATTATACCACCAAGAACACTACCTGTTCCTTCATGGAACCTAAATGTTGTCCTAACTAGACTTATGGTTCCACCTTTTGAACCCATGCACTCCTGCGAAATACAGTTCCTAACCTGGAAGGTGGCATTTCTCATCGCCATTACTTCCCTAAGAAGAGTAAGCGAGATTCAGGCGTTTACTATACAGGAACCTTTTATACAACTACACAAAAATAAAGTCGTCCTAAGGACCAATCAAAAATGTTTGCCAAAGGTTATTTCACCGTTCCATCTAAATCAAACAGTGGAACTTCCAGTGTTCTTTCCACAGCCAGATACCGTAGCTGAAAGGGCACTACATACATTAGATGTCAAAAGAGCATTGATGTATTACATTGACAGAACAAAGAACATCAGAAAGACTAAACAACTCTTTATTGCATTTCAAAAACCTCATGCAGGAAACCCAATTTCAAAACAAGGTATAGCCAGATGGATAGTTAAATGCATCCAAATCTGCTACCTTAAAGCTAAACGACAGCTGCCCATTACACCAAGGGCACACTCAACCAGAAAGAAAGGTGCTACCATGGCCTTTCTAGGAAACATCCCAATGCAAGAAATATGTAAGGCAGCCACATGGTCTACGCCTCACACATTCACCAAGCACTACTGTGTAGACGTGTTATCCGCACAACAAGCCACAGTAGGTCAAGCCGTATTAAGGACATTATTTCAGACTACTTCCACTCCTACAGGCTGATCCACCGCTTTTGGGGAAATAACTGCTTCCTAGTCTATGCAGAACATGCGTATCTACAGCGACAGATGCCATCGAACTGAAAATGTCACTTACCCAGTGTACATCTGTTCGTGGCATCAGTCGCAGTAGATTCGCATGTGCCCACCCGCCTCCCCGGGAGCCTGTAGCAGTTTGGAAGTTACCTTCAATTATTTATATATGTATCATCTCAACCTTAAATAGGTGCATACTTAGTCACTCCATTGCATGGGCACTATTACTACAATTCAACTCCTACCTCACCCTCTGCGGGGAAAAACAATCGAAGATGGAGTCGACGCCCATGCGCAATGGAGACAGAAGGAGGAGTCACTCGGTCCCGTGACTCGAAAGACTTCTTCGAAGAAAAACAACTTGTAACACTCCGGCCCAACACCAGATGGCGAGCTATTGCAGAACATGCGAATCTACTGCGACTGATGCCACGAACAGATGTACACTGGGTAAGTGACATTTTCATTCAGGCCCTCTGTATAGTGTGTGTACTAGTTCGGCGGTGTGCCAAGGTCGCATCCAAAATTAAATTGATTTGTGGCGGATTAAAGGGGCTATAGGCCAGAATCCCAAATGTTGTCTGAAGACTAATGGGGAGCGTTGGGTAAGATTGTGTGCTACTCTAATTTATTTTCTGCAACTTCCATGGCGTTTAAGTTGTATGGCCCCACAATTCAGCATCATGCAGCAGCTTTAGCTCTCCAGAAATCAAAAAGGGGTAAGATAGGATGGAAAGAGGTCTTACTAGCAAACTTCAATATGGTGGCTTCAGTATAATAGCACTTTTCAAAGTTGTATTAGTAGTAGAGGTCAGACCCTGGTGTAGTTTAACATATGCATCCTTATCTTTCACTGCACTTTCCCATATGACGTTCCTGCGGTTCTTGCTAACCAATATATCACCATGGGCAGTCGCTGCATCTTGCCAGTCCCAGCTAAGTTACCTCATAGGGTTAGAAACAGAGGAAAATGTTGGCTCTCGAATCTAGGAAGAACTTCCATGTCAATAAGCTTTCCCCCTATGTCAAGATCCACCAAAACATATTCTATGTAGCTTCGGTAAGAGTTCCTTCTAAAGGTGGACTGCCTCTCTGTGTCCCCTTAGTTCTGCCATTATAAGCTTTCAATTGATAGCTCAAACAGAGATCTGTCAGTTGCAGAGATACCCTGGAAAGAGTAGTCAAATTGGGGCCAGAGATTTGGTGAATGCCCCAGTAAAGGTCCTCTTCACATGCAATTTCCTTCCATAATGTGGAGGGATTGAAACACATGTTAAAGTCCCCAGCCATAATCATGATTGTCTTCTCTATGGGCTTTGTAAGAATGATGTCTCTCAGGAGATGTAGAACAGAGGACTTTGCTGTCTTAGGAGTACTCCTACATTATACATTGAAAAGAAGGTTTACATCTTCCTCAGTGGATAACTCAAGACCCAAAATATCGGAGAAATAAATTGGTAATTGTTTCACATGGCAGTTCTTGAAATTCTAAGCCAAATGGCAAGGCCACTTGAGGGTCTGCCAGCATTTGACTTGAGAGCTGGAACATGGTAGGTCTTGAAGCCTTGACTATGAGAAGGATCAAACTCCCAAAGTTCCTGGAAATAGAGTATGTGAAGCACATCAGTGAAAACTTCCCAGTCATTCTCAGTTAGCTTGTTTGCCAGCCCAGCTATATTCTATGAAGCAGACGAAAGGCTGTTACCAATGGTGGGTATGGTCTAGGCTTGTATAGCCTTTGGTGGGTTATGGGTAATGTTATGCTGTAGGCTTGAATGAACACTAGTAGAAGGGGCATGCATTTCTAAATAAAAGAAATACATTGGATCATGTAGAGCCACCTTGGTTTCTAGTAATCTTAATAGGGACTACCATTATTTTTTTTTTTTGGAGAATAAGTAGGTTTTGTGCCTGGGGCTCCAGTGCGTATCAGCAAAACCATAATGTATTTCTGGAATAGCGGGGTATGTAGGGACACCCTGGGCCACCGCAGAAGCATTGTCAACTATTCGTGACGCTTTGTTCAGAGGAAAGCTTTAGAAAAATAGCAGACTCACGTGGCCAGAAAACCTGCAGAGCCCAGTCAGTACACACAGGAGAGGGGAGATGAATCTTGAGTTTGCTCAACTCTCTGTACTAATGGAACTCTAAATTTCAGCTGTATCTGGGAAATCTGAAGCCTGCAAGGATAACAAGCCATCAACAATTGTGGGGTGAGAAAATTGAAGTCTAATACAATCAGTATTGTCTGTATGGGGATAGCTGAAGTGCCTTGACTATATCTGAATGGATTACACTATAGCATTTCAAAACATGCCTGGTTCAGTGGATCCTTTTTTTTTTTTTTTTTTTTGGGTGACCACCTCTTCTCTAGCAAATGGCAACACCTGTCATATAAATTGTCCTTGTCTGGAAGTAAACATTATTATTATTGAAATAAATGTGTGGCATTTGGGGACGGGCAAATTCTTGCCCAAAAACTGACCTTGTGGGAAGAGGATTTAATCTGCATAGAGGCAGGATTTGACATGGAACCTCTCATTCTTCCCTTGGGGCCATGATTTTGAGTTGTGGAACGATGGGTTATGCCTACTGTAGTGGGATTTTGAAGATTACCCACATTAGGTGGAAGATTAGACTGCCAGATGCAGGCCCCCTGGAAGTTCTGTGTCTGATGGAGCCTGAGCTAGTTAGTCTATTTTGGCTTTGTGGGATATCAGAACAATGAGAGACTCCCTCTGTATCAGACTGCCTGCAGCTACCCCTCTGACCATCAGGATAAGGCCCTGGCCTCTGGGATTTTGATAGGGCTTTAACCTCACCCCATAACACCCTTATTTGAGCCCTCAGGGAACCAATAACCATCCACAGTTCTTTAATCTCAGCTTGACCTCCTCAGCCTCTAATGCCTGGGGGCTGAGGCAACAGGGGCTCCTAGGTGAAGAAAGGACTGCTCACTAGGAGTCAAAGGTAGAAAGCAATTGGAACACACAATCACAGGGTCCAGTGGAATGGTGGGCCTAGTTGGAGAACGCTAAGGGGAGTTGGCTACAACCTAGTTCCCTCCCTCCTTCTCTGTGTTTACTGGCCTGGGTTTGTGAAAGCTTACTAGCCTGTTCCTAAATAGGGATGCAACATGTAGCGTTTTTGGTTTGGCCCCAGAATTACTTGAAACGTCTGTGCGGAGAATGTGCCCTACTTCATCAATGAGGGTGTCAGTATCTTGCAGGGTGTTGGTGTGTGAGGAGTATTCTGGAGCCTTTTTCTCAGTGGATTCGCCTGCTGGCTTCTCTGAGCTTTTCCTTTTACCCATGACTTAAAGTAGTACTCCACTGCAGTGTCTGGCTGAATGCTCAAACTCCAGAGCTGGCGGATGTTAAATTATAAACAAGTGGCCTCCCCAGCTCAGATTAATTCACGTGACCAGCCAATCCCAAAACAGATAAAAATAATTAGAAAAATAACAAGTTAATGCTAATTGTCTTTGGGGCATAACAGTCAAGCCTAGGGCTTGCTCAAATCTTAGGCTCCCACCACCTGTGTGGAGGGTGCACAATGCTGAAAGAGGCAAGACGGGAAGGATGAAAAGTCATCACAAGTGGCGTTACATGGATCGTAGGGCACGTTAATTGTCAAAAATAAATTCTATTTCACAGACTTGAGTGGGGAAATTAAGTGTTCTTACTGCTTATAGGCCATCATGCCCGCAACACAGAGCCAAGGGGTGGGGGTACCCAGGCGCAGCATGCGTACTTCCTGCACAGTAGTTAAAGCAGACGCGCTATATAGCATCTTAGGTGATCACAACTGCCACTGATAGAGACTGGGGCCCTGGGTTATGCTTGCCAATGGAGTCCTTGGTTGCGCTTGTCCTGCTCGTTGGTTCAAATTCTGATATCCCTAAAGGAATTGGACCGATTTTTTATTTTTTTATTTTTTTTTCTTACTATCTAAGCCCCACCATGACCGTTAATGTAAAGGTTTTTCTTTTGACGGATTGATATATTTTAGCGAGAGTCCGCTGAGTCCTAGCTCTGAGTGGGATAAAATTGTGTTTTGCCGAGGTGTACAGAGCTCTGGTTAGAATGAGACCATTCTGATTCAGGGGGTCCTGTGGATGCCTTTTGACTCCAGGCATCGCTATGCGGTGTCCCTACTGCCTTTGTATTGTTCATATGAATCTTTTCTATACAGCACTATTACGTTTTAATTTCCCCCTATTAGTGATCTCAAACTCCCTTTTTGAGTCATTCTTTTCTTATTAACTGTATTTGAAATGATGTGTTGAATCTTGTTCCTAAGGACACGTTACCTCATAGTTTTTTAGGTCATCAATGTCCGGCAGTTAGATAATCTGCATGATAGTAGCATCTAAGTCATAGCGCACCCACTCGAGTCATGGGCGGCGCATAAACTGTCTAAGGCGAGATCTAAAATTTAGAAGGGCCTGGCCTGGCAGGATGCTGTTACTGACGGGGCAGTTGTGTATGGCAGGCTGATGTTTGAATGTGAGAAGCTGTCAAGCCTTGGGGGACTGGGTGGGGGGGTGAGTTCTACACTTTCAGAAAAAGTTGTTCAGAATTCAAACATGATAAATATATTAGGGGGTCTGGTGGATATTTGAATGCCCGTATATGCTGCTCATTAAAACTACATTGACATTAATGTATTGAACAGCTTGCAGTTCTTTCTTAAAGTTAAACTCTTGAGAAAGTATTTTGAACAAAGCAGTGAATTGGGGGAAGGGGTGAACGTGTGGGTCGAAACATCAACAGCATGACTGAAAACTTTTACTCTGAGTTATTTTGGGGTGGGGGGGCGTTGCAATTTGGAAACACAGCTAGGGAAGATTACACTGAAAGGGGCTACTTGGGTGGCTTATGTGCACACTATGCACAAGCAACATGCTGTCACTCACAGAAATCTAACCTGTGACTGAAGCGGGTTAACCCATTGTCTCATACTGTAAGCTGTGTTAGGTGGAACAAATTGTGAATAACAGCTTAACATTTCAGCTGATGAAGACCACAGAAGAAAAGCCCCCTATGTGTATATAAATGTATTCTTTTTTTTTTTTTTCTCTAAAATCAATAGTCTGGTTACAGTTAAAGCGGTTTCAAATGTCAAGCACAAAAGAGGACACTGGAATTGAGTCAGTATCTTGTGACCCTCAGCAGCACTCTTCAATTTTAATTCTCTAATCAGCTGACATTACTACCACTATTATCAAGGATACAACACCCACTAAAAAGAATGATATTCATGCACTTAACATGGGCAGTAAAAAGATGCTAACTAAAGGGCCTCTGAGGTGCTCACTAGGCATTACACAGCCTGCCTATTGTGGGGACAGAATCCAGTGCTGAAGACTGCCCCCATTGTAGGTAAGGATTCTTGTGCCTGAAAGAATTTCTTCCTTGCTTTCCTGTGGGGGCCGATCAGCCCATAGAGCATACTGTATAAAATTGGAGTATCGAGCTCTGAGTGACGTATAGACAAAAGAAGCTTCACTCTTGTTGTCTTGATCTCACTCAAGAGCCGTCTGAAAAACTTCACAATTATTCATAGATAACGGTCTATAATTCTATGTCTTCTTAATTTGGAGTCTTTTTCCTACATAACAGGTTGGGCAAGATAACTTGTTATTTAGTGATACAAATATAACATACTGAAAGTACATTTTCTGTTAAAAACATCATGCTTTTAGGAACGTGATTTCTGTAATGTTAATTTGCTTTCCTCCCATATTTTTCAGGAGTCTTATACATACAAGGACCCAATTACAGAGTTTGTGGAATGCCTGTATGTTAACTTTGATTTTGATGGTGCCCAGAAAAAACTAAGGGAATGTGAATCGGTAAGTTACAAGCCTAGCATTTGTTTGTGTTTGAGAGGGCTGTTTGTGTTTGATGTGCGCTCCTGCCGATTTTGGAAATTGGATCCATTTGAGAATTGCTCCCATGTTAGACCTGTTGGCTATTGATGTTGTTTCCCCTGTCCTTTTGCTTCTGACCTCCTGTTTTTGAGCTAAATGTTGTGTTTGCTGTCTTTAGGACTCTGGGCACTTTGCCACTGCTGACTAGTGCTAAAGTGCAAGTGCCCTCTGTCTAATCAGTACTGATTGGTTTATCCATGATTGGCACATTTGATTTACTAGTAAGGCCACAGTATAGTGCACCATGTGTACTCTGGGCCTGTAAATCAAATGCTATAAGTGGGCCTACAGCACTGATTGTGCCACCCAAATAAGTAGCCCTGTAAACATGTCTCTGACCTGCCACTTCAGTGTCTGTAGTATTAACGTGCCATTTCAAACCTGACCCGTTCACCCACTTGCAAGACCTAACTCTTCCCTTTGATTACCTGTAAGACACCCCTAAAATAGGCCCAAGCAGCCCCATGAGCAGGGTGCAGTGTATTTAAAAGGTCTGACATGTACTGGTGTGTTTTACATGTCCTGATAGTGAAATAGTTCTAAATTCAGTTTTCACTATTGCAATGACTATCTCTCCCATAGGGTAACATGGGGAGTGCCTTGAAATATATTTTAAGTGTAATTTTCCTTTAGGAGCAGATAGAGATGTGGAGTTTTGGAGTCTCAACTCGCATTTTGAAAATACATCTTTTGGTGAGTTTGGTTTTTAAATTGTAAGTCTGAAAATGCCACTTTAAGAAAGTGGGCATTTTCTCACGTAAGCATTCTGTGCCTTTGTTTGGCTGTGGAATACATGTCTGGGTCAGAATGACAGTTGGACTGTTTGTGAATTCACTCCAGTCAGTCACACAAAGGGAGCCAAGCTGTGGCCTGCATATCTTGATGGGTACTCCTGAGCTAGAGTGGTGGGAGGAGCCAGTCACTTGCACCTGAGTAGGGCTGTCTCCAACCTCTTGGAGTGTGCCTGGGGGCATAGCAGGAAAGACAGGGTCTCGTGCACTACAAAGACGTCTCTTTGAAGCCTGCCTACTTCAAAGATAGAAAAGGGTATAAGTACTGGACCTCTGACCCCCTCAAAGCTAGAACACTTCTAGACTGAGGACATTCTGCCAGGAAGAAGACTTGGATGATGTAGGAGGGACTGCCACTCTGCCCGTTGCTTTGTTATACTGGCCTGCTGCTTGTTGCTTCTGTCCTGGGAGCGGAAGGACTGGACTTTGCTTTCTACATCTTGCTTTCTGAAGTTCTCCAAGGGCTTGAGTTGAGCTTGCCTCAAGGTAAGAAGTCTCGGGTACATCAAAGACTCTGCCAGCACATGGACTGCTCTGCTGAGATCCCTGTCCTGTCAAATGATGCCAAATACGTTCTGGACTTTGTAGATTTTTGGTGTTGCAGGAAGAAAATCCACACATCGACTCACTGCGCCATTCTGAAACAATGCAGCAACCCTGTTTTTTTTATGCAGCCCCAGCTTTCCTTTGCAGTGCGTTAGAAGATCCACGTTGCATGAGTTTTGATAACTGCATCTATGGAGTCCGTGATGCGCCACCTGGTTCATCGCTGTGAAATTGACACATCGCGACTTTACTTTCGAGCATTGTCCCTGGGCGTCATTTACTTCGACATTGCGGTAAGGAACTGAAGCTTAATGCCTAGCAGTAAGGAACCAACATCCTCTCCCCTGCCTAGCAGTAAGGAAGCGTTTCAGACCATCACCACCTCTACAGTCCACATCATCTTTGTTTTTGGTGCATCTTTGGATTCAGTCAAGCGATTCATTGATTTCAAGGAACAATTGCATTTAATCTTTTAAATGCAATATCTTTGTGTATGTTGGATTTTTGTCATTTTGGTCTTGTTTTACTCCGATAAATATTGGCTTTTCTAAATAGTTGTGGAATACTTTTATGGTGTTTGTGTGTGTGTATACACAAACACTTTACAGTGCCTCTGAGGTATGCCTGACTGCTAAGGCCAAGCTATCAAGGGGGTGAGCAGGGGTTATCTTAGCTGCAACGCTCCCTTACCCTGCCTAGGGTGAGGGTCCCTACTTGGACAGGGTGCAAACCACTGCGAACTAGAGACCCCATTTCTAACACACCAATACATGAGTGAATTCATCAGCCTGTTTTCTTCCTTCAACTGGAATTCACGCCAGTGCTTCCATACTTGGCTAGACACTCAAAATAACTTGTTGAGGCCCCTACCTAAAACTGTTGGTTTGCTCTAATTTGGTTACTATAAGCACCTGTTAATTACAGTGCTTAGGCACAGCACAAGTGAGCTATCCAGTGCTATGCAAAAACCCATTTAACGTTGGGTGGGTGGAGTTGTTTGAGATTTACCATTATCCGCTTCTGAGGATGTTCTGGTGGCCTGCCTGTTCGTCTGCTTGAAGACTGCGAACAGCCAGGACAGTATTGCTGGTTAGGTTTTCTAGCTTACACTTGAAGATTTCAACCTTGTTTCAATCCCATCTGGGATTCCATTCCTTTGAAGATAGCTCATCAGCTAACCTACAGATCAGCAGTCAGAGTTGCCACTCATATTGACATTTTGATCACAAATATAGTGTCTTCTTTTTCCATGCAGGGCCATTCGTTACCATGCAGCTTGACTTGAAATCTTTCTCCACATGCTTTTTCTGAGGCAAGCAGGTAACACACTCTAATAATCCCTGAGCCATCTGCTGGGTTGTAAGCATCAAATCCGTTTTTTTGTTGCTCCGAGTTTGGATCATAATAGCAATATAGATCTCGTCACCAGAGCATTTTGCAATTGTTTGTCTTGTGAGATGAAGGGTACACTTTTCCTCAGACAAAGGATTCTTACTGATTCATTCAGGTAATATTGTTTTTCAGAATGAATCATTCTAGTGGTTGGGTCAGGAAACGTGTTTTTCCTTCTCCCCAGCGGAGGACCCTGCTGGTTAAACCCACATGGCCAGAGAATAGAGAGGAGAGAGGCAGCAGAGGATCATGGAAAATACCCCCTTCAGGTTCTGCCCCAACTTTCACCACAAGTTTGCGCATAGAAATTCACACAAGGTCTGCAATCTGTGCCTGCCAATAGACCATAAGGGCAAAGCCTTCGAGATTTTTGCTGAAGACCCCAAAGGTATGACTGATAGACTAGCACACCATGCTATTGGCTAGCACTCACAAAACACAAGAGTCCCTAAAAGACTTTGGCCTATCCTGTGAATACGAGGAGAACATTGAGGACTCTGATCCAGCAACAGGGCCACCACCAGAGGAGGAGAGTAAAAGACTGGTTCTGGCTGGCAGGAAGATCGCGAGCACGAAAAAGATATATATATATATATATATATATATAATGTTCGATGGCATGTGTAGCTGCAGATACACATGCTGTGCATTATCCTGCCATCTAGTGTTGGGCTCGGAGTGTTACAAGTTGTTTTTCTTTGAAGAAGTCTTTTCGAGTCACGAGACCGAGGGACTCCTCCCTTTCGGCTCCATTGCGCATGGGCGTCGACTCCATCTTAGATTGTTTTCTTTCCGCCATCGGGTTCGGACGTGTTGCTCTTCGCTCCGTATTTCGGTTTGGAAAAGATAGTTATCCATCGGAAAATTTGACGGTATTGTTTGTGCTCGGTACCGGGTTAGTGCTAGCACATCAACACCGAAGAAAGAAGAGCTCCGGCGGCCCTTCGGGGCTACCACTCCTCGGCGGGCCTGGTCGGCCCGACCGCGTCCATCTTCAAACCTGGACCGGACCCTCTTCCGCTTCTGCCCCAACTGCCACGCAAAGTATCCTTATACAGACAAACACTTGGTCTGTAATCTGTGTTTGTCCCCCGAACACGAAGGGGATACTTGCGAGGCTTGTCGGGCATTTCGATCCAAGAAAACACTGCAGGATCGAAGAGCGCGAAGACTCCAGATGGCGTCGTCACCGGCCGGTCACACAGACGTCGAAGAAGAGGAGAGATTCTCCATTCGAGATTCGGACGAGTCCGAGAGCGAGCAGCCGAAGACGCAACATACCGTGAGTAAACCAGCCCCGGTAAAAACTCACACCAAAATAATGAAGGCCAAGGGGACGCCACCGCCAACAGGCCATGGCTTAACCCGAAAACACGTGACCAAACATCTGCACTGAAAAAGGCCTCTGACTCCGGTCGAGATACCGGCTCCGACCAGACTCTGCACCGAGAGTTCGGCACCCCGAAAGTCAAAAAGGTTTCCTCTGAGCCAAAAAATACTATCAAATATTTTGGTGCCAAAACATGCGGCCTAGGAGCCGGAACAAGGCCTTTCTAAACAATTACAAGGTCACCGATTTGAAGAAGAACTGGGCTTGGGAGAGCCAGACCATACCCAGAGGAGGCTGCATATACAAAAAGACAAGGGGAGAATCAGAACTCTTCCTCCAATAAAGATGAAGCGCAAGCTCGCATTCCAAGAGGCGGAAATGCAGCCAAAAGCGAAAGTGGCTAAAGAAAAGACACCACCACAGTTCTCGCCACAGCAATTGCCAACACAGTCGCCACATCTGTCCCCGGTAGCAACACCCCCAATGATGCAGTCACCAACACACACAGGGATGAGCCAAGATGACCCGGATGCATGGGATTTGTATGATGCACCGGTCTCAGACAATAGTCCTGATTGCTACCCGGCAAGGCCGTCCCCACCTGAGGACAGTACCGCATACATGCAGGTGGTTTCAAGGGCAGCTACATTCCATAATGTAGCATTGCATGCAGAGCCCATAGAGGACGACTTTTTGTTCAACACCCTGTCATCTCCGCACAGCCAATACCAAAGCTTACCAATGCTGTCAGGCATGTTAAAACACGCCAAACAGGTGTTTCAGGACCCAGTCAAAGGCAGAGCCATCACGCCTAGGGTGGAGAAGACATATAAACCTCCCCCTAGCGACCCTGTATATATCACACAACAGTTAACGCCTGATTCGGTGGTGGTAGGAACAGCCCGGAAAAGGGCAAACTCACAAACTTCTGGAGACGCACCACCGCCCGACAAAGAGTCGGAAATTCGATGCAGCAGGCAAGAGGGTGGCAGCACAGGCAGCCAATCAATGGCGAATTGCCAATTCTCAAGCTCTGTTGGCAAGATACGACAGGGCACATTGGGATGAAATGCAACATCTCATTCAGCACCTTCCCAAGGAGTTCCACAAACGTGCCCAACAGGTTGTCGAGGAGGGCCAAGCTATCTCGAACAACCAAATAAGGTCGGCTATGGAATCAGCAGACACGGCGACAAGGACAGTGAACACGGCAGTAACCATTCATAGGCACGCATGGTTACGAACCTCCTGATTTAAGCCAGAAATCCAGCAGGCTGTGCTGAATATGCCTTTCAGTGAACAACAATTGTTTGGGCCGGAGGCGGATACTGCGATAGAAAAACTTAAAAAAGACACAGACACGGACAAAGCCATGGGCACACTCTACTCCCCACAGAGCAGAGGCACTTTTAGGAAGCCGCACATTAGAGGGGGGTTTCGGTCCCAAACCACAGAGCCTTCCACCTCACAAGTCAGACCCACATCTCAGGGCCAGTATGAGAGAGGAGGTTTTCGAGGACAATATAGGGGTGGATAGTTCCCTAAGAAGAGGGAAATTCCAGAGCCCAAAAACCCCACAAACCAAACGGTGACTTCAGTGTCACAAACCCCCACCACACAACACCAGTGGGGGGGAGACTTACAGATTATTACCACAACTGGGAACACATAACTACGGACGCGTGGGTCCTAGCCATTATCCAACATTGGTATTGCATAGAATTCATACATTTGCCACCAGATGTGCCTCCAAGAGCACACTATGTCCAAACAACACTTAGACCTGTTACAACTAGAAGTCCAAGCATTGTTACAAAAAGAAGCAATAGAACTAGCACCCAACCATCAAAAAGGAACAGGTGTTTACTCCCTGTATTTCCTAATTCCAAATAAGGACAAAACACAGAGACCCATATTAGACCTCAGAACACTGAATCTTTACATCAAATCAGATCACTTTCACATGGTGACACTTCAAGACGTGATTCCCTTGCTCAAACAGGACTACATGTCAACATTAGATCTCAAGGATGCTTATTTCCACATACCCATACATCCTTCCCACAGGAAATACTTGGGGTTTGTAATCCAAGGCGTGCATTACCAGTTCAAAGTGTTACCATTCGGCATAACAACAGCCCCAAGGGTATTCACAAAATGCCTTGCAGTAGTAGCCGCTCACATCAGGAGACAGCACATGCACGTATTCCCTTACTTAGACGACTGGTTAATAAAAACCAGCACTCAGAAACAGTGTCTTCTACACACAAAATATGTCATAGAAACCCTTCACAAACTAGGGTTCTCTATAAACTACCAAAAATCACATCTACAACCGTGTCAAATACAACAATACTTAGGAGCAACAATCAACACACAAAAGGGGATTGCCACTCCAAGTCCACAAAGGGTACAAGCCTTCCAAAATGTAATACTAAACATGTACCCAAACCAACACTATCAAGTGAGGTGTGTAATGAAACTACTAGGCATGATGTCTTCAAGCATAGCCATTGTCCCAAACGCAAGACTACACATGTGGCCCTTACAACCGTGCCAAGCAACACAATGGACACAAGCACAGGGTCAACTTCAAGATCTAGTGTTGATAGACCACCAAACATACTTCTCGCTTCAATGGTGGAACCATATAAATTTAAACCAAGGGCAGCCATTCCAAGACCCAGTGCCTCAATATGTGATCACAACAGATGCTTCCATGATGGGGTGGGGAGCACACCTCAACCAGCACAGTATACAGGGACAATGGGACGTTCAACAAAGGCAACTGCATATAAATCATTTAGAGCTGTTAGCAGTGTTTCTAGCATTGAAAGCATTTCAACCGCTAATAGTCCACAAACACATTCTTGTCAAAACAGACAACATGACAACAATGTATTATTTAAACAAGGAGGGACACACTCATCACAACTGTGTCTCTTAGCACAGTAGATTTGGCATTGGGCGATTCACAGTCACATTCGCCTAATAGCACAATACATCCCAGGGATTCAAAACCAGTTGGCCGACAATCTCAGTGGAGCTCACCAACAGACACATGAATGGGAAATTCATCCCCAGATACTACAAACTTGCTTTCTACACTGGGGAACACCAGAAATAGACCTATTCGCAACAAAAGAAAACACAAAATGCCAAAACTTCGCGTCCATGTATCCACACCCTCAGTCCAAAGGCAATGCGTAATGGATGAGTTGGTCAGGGATATTTGCCTACGCTTTTCCCCCTCTCCCACTCCTTCCTTATCTGGTAAACAAATGGAGTCAAAACAAACAAACTAATACTAATAGCACCAACCTGGGCTCGCCAACCATGGTATACAACATTACTGGACCTGTCAGTAGTACCTCATATCAAACTACGAAACACACCAGATCTGTTAACTCAACAGAAACAGCAAATCAGACACCCGAATCCAGCATCGCTCAATCTAGCAATCTGGCTCCTGAAGTCTTAGAGTTTGGACATTTAGACCTTACACAAGAATGTATGGAGGTCATTAAGCAAGCTAGGAAACCTACTACAAGACATTGTTACGCAAACAAATGGAAAAGATTTATTACTGCCATAATAATCAAATTCAACCACTACATGCTTCTGCAAAAAACATTGTAAGCTATATATTACACTTACAAAAATCAAAACTAGCATTTTCTTCTATCAAAATACATCTCATAGCAATATCTGCCTATCTGCAGATTACACATTCAACATCACTCTTTAGAATCCCAGTTATCAAAGCATCTATGGAGGGTTTAAAAAGAATCATACCCCCGAGAACACCACCAGTTCCCTCTTGGAACCTCAATATTGTATTAACTCGACTCATGGGTCCACCATTTTAACCCATGCACTCTTGTGAGATGCAATACTTAACCTGGAAAGTAGCCTTCCTAATAGCGATCACATCTCTTAGAAGAGTAAGTGAAATACAAGCATTCACTATACAAGAACCCTTTATACAAATGCATAAAAATAAAGTGGTTCTCCGTACAAATCCAAAGTTCTTACCAAAGTTAAATCACTGTTCCACCTAAACCAAACAGTGGAACTCCCAGTCTTTTTTCCACAACCAGACTCAGTAGCCGAAAGAGCCTTACATACCTTAGACATCAAAAGAGCACTAATGTATTACATTGATAGAACAAAACAATTTCGCAAGACAAAACAATTGTTTGTAGCCTTCCAAAAACCTCATGCAGGAAATCCAATATCCAAACAAGGAATTGCCAGATGGATAGTGAAATGTATTCACACCTGCTATATTAAAGCAAAAAGAGATCTGCCTATTACGCCAAAGGTGCACTCCACTAGGAAGGAAAGGCGCCACAATGGCCTTTCTAGGAAATATACCCATGACCGAAATCTGTAAGGCAGCCACATGGTCTCTTTCCATAAAGATATATAGAGAGATAGTCACATAATGGAGGCTAGCCAACACTAATGTGCTCGTTATCTGTTATGGCCACCAGCAGTGGGACAAGATCAAAGGACTGCTACAACACCTCCCAGAGGAGTTCTGCAAGAGAGCCAAGGCTGTAGTCCAGGAGGAAAAAAACATCACTAACTACTGCCCTTTCAAGGAAGGCCAAGATGAAGAGGCCAATCCCGCAAGAGGAGGGGGGTGGAATCAACATGGATGTGACACGCTCACCCCACAAGCCAACCACAAGTCACCAGTGAGGGGGTCAGAATAGGAGGGTTCCTCCAGGATTGGAGGTCAGTCATCTCAGACAACTGGATTTTAAAACATAAGAGATGGTTACTGCATAGCTTACTAAGCCACAGCCGCTTGTCCCTCTAAAGGTACAAAACCTAAAGGTGCATCAATGCAGATTTACGAAAGGAAGAACTCATCCAAAAATGAGATATCAAGGGAGGTAGGCAGGTTCATCTACTCCCCATACTTCCTAGTACCAAAACAAGACAACACTGGGGCTGATCCTAAACCTCAGGTATATAAATAAGTTTAGATGGACTAAAAACTTGAAAATGACATCGCTACAAGAGGTTATCCCACTCCTGAGGAAGAGAGATTACATGGCTACCTTGGATCTAAAGGACGCCTACCCACACATGCCAATAAACCAGAAAAACAAGTTATCTCAGATTTGTCCTACCAGAGTACTACTATTTGGCATAACATCCGCACCAAGACTGTTCACAAAATGTCTAGCAACAGTGGCAACACACTTGAGAAAACTGAGTATGCATGTGTAAGGAAATGCCTCCTTGGCATGGTTACCCCCTGACTTTTTGCCTTTGCTGATGCTATGTTTTGAATTGAAAGTGTGCTGAGGCCTGCTAACCAGGCCCCAGCACCAGTGTTCTTTCCCTAACCTGTAATTTTGATTCCACAATTGGCACACCCTGGCATCCAGGTAAGTCCCTTGTAACTGGTACCCCTAGTACCAAGGGCCCTGATGCCAGGGAAGGTCTCTAAGGGCTGCAGCATATCTTATGCCACCCTGGGGACCCCTCACTCAGCACAGACACACTGCTTGCCAGCTTGTGTGTGCTGATGAGAACAAAACGAGTAAGTCGACATGGCACTCCCCTCAGGGTGCCATGCCAACCTCACACTGCCTATGCAGTATAGATAAGTCACCCCTCTAGTAGGCCTTACAGCCCTAAGGCAGGGTGCACTATACCATAGGTGAGGGCACCAGTACATGAGTACTGTGCCCCTACAGTGTCTAAGCCAAACCTTAGACATTGTAAGTGCAGGGTAGCCATAAGAGTATATGGTCTGGGAGTCTGTCAAACACGGACTCCACAGCACCATAATGGCTACACTGAAAACTGGGAAGTTTGGTATCAAACTTCTCAGCACAATAAATGCACACTGATGCCAGTGTACACTTTATTGTGAAATACACCCCAGAGGGCACCTTAGAGGTGCCCCCTGAAACCTTAACCGACTATCTGTGTAGGCTGACTGGTTCCAGCAGCCTGCCACAACCGAGACATGTTGCTGGCCCCATGGGGAGAGTGCCTTTGTCACTCTGAGGCCAGTAACCAAGCCTGCACTGGGTGGAGATGCTAACACCTCCCCCAGGCAGGAGCTGTCACACCTGGCGGTGAGCCTCAAAGGCTCACCCCTTTGTGCCAGCACCGCAGGACACTCCAGCTAGTGGAGTTGCCCGCCCCCTCCGGCCACGGCCCCCACTTTTGGTGGCAAGGCCGGAGAAAATAATGAGAAACAAGGAGGAGTCAATGGCCAGTCAGGACAGCCCCTAAGGTGTCCTGAGCTGAAGTGACTCTAACTTTTAGAAATCCTCCATCTTGCAGATGGAGGATTCCCCAATAGGATTAGGGATGTGACCCCCTCCCCTTGGGAGGAGGCACAAAGAGGGTGTACCCACCCTCAGGGCTAGTAGCCATTGGCTACTAACCCCCCAGACCTAAACACGCCCTTAAATTTAGTATTTAAGGGCTCCCCTGAACCTAAGAATTTAGATTCCTGAAACCTACAAGAAGAAGACTGCTGAGCTGAAAAACCCCTGCAGAGGAAGAACAGAAGACACCAACTGCTTTGGCCCCAGTCCTACCGGCCTGTCTCCTGCCTTCCAAAGAAACCTGCTCCAGCGACGCTTTCCAAGGGACCAGCGACCTCTGAATCCTCAGAGGACTGCCCTGCTTCGAGAAAAACAAGGAACTCCCGAGGACAGCGGCACTGCTCCAAAAGAACTGCAACTTTGTTTCAAGGAGCAGACTTAAAGACCCCTGCAACTCCCCGCAAGAATCGTGAGACTTGCAACACTGCACCCGGCGACCCCGACTCGACTGGTGGAGAACCAACACCCCAGGGAGGACCCTCCGGCGACTCCAAGACCGTGAGTAACCAAAGTGTCCCCCCCTGAGCCCCCACAGCAACGCCTGCAGAGGGAATCCCGAGGCTCCCCCTGACCGCGACTGCCTGAACTCCATTTCCCGACGGCTGGAAAAGACCCTGCACTCGCAGCCCCCAGCACCTAAAGGAACGGAACTCCTGTGCAGGAGTGACCCCCAGGAGGCCCTCTCCCTTGCCCAGGTGGTGGCTACCCCGAGGAGCCCCCCCCTTGCCTGCCTGCGACGCTGAAGAGATCCCTTGATCTCTCATTGAAATCTACAGAGAACCCGACGCTTGTTTGCACACTGCACCCGGCCGCCCCGCGCTGCTGAGGGTGTACTTTCTGTGTGGACTTGTGTCCCCCCCCCCCCCGGTGCCCTACAAAACCCCCCTGGTCTGCCCTCCGAAGACGCGGGTACTTACCTGCTGGCAGACCGGAGCCGGGGCACCCCCTTCTCTCCATTGAAGCCTATGCGTTTTGGGCACCTCTTTGACCTCTGCACCTGACCGGCCCTGAGCTGCTGGTGTGGTAACTTTGGGGTTGCTCTGAGCCCCCAACGGTGGGCTACCTTGCACCCAAACCTGAGACTTGTAAGTGATTTACTTACCTGACAAAACTAACAAAATCTTACCTCCCCCAGGAACTGTGAAAATTGCACTGTCCACTTTTAAAACAGCTTATTGTGTTTTATGTAAAAAGTATACATGCTAATGTAATGATTCAAAGTTCCTAAAGTACTTACCTGCAATACCTTTCAAATGAGATATTACATGTAGAATTTGAACCTGTGGTTCTTAAAATAAACTAAGAAAAGATATTTTTCTATAACAAAACCGATTGGCTGGATTTGTCTCTGAGTGTGTGTTCCTCATTTATTGCCTGTGTGTATGTACAACAAATGCTTAACACTACTCCTTTGATAAGCCTACTGCTCGACCACACTACCACAAAATAGAGCATTAGTATTATCTCTTTTTGCCACTATCTTACCTCTAAGGGGAACCCTTGGACTCTGTGCATACTATTCCTTACTTTGAAATAGTGCATACAGAGCCAACTTCCTACAGCATGTCTACCCATGCCTAGATAATTAGCTCGTAAGGGCAAAGTCTGTGCAAAAATGCCGACAAGACATTCAAACAGTAATGGAAACACTACAACATCTCAAGTTCACCATAAACCACAAGAAATCTTTATCACAACCAGAATAGGTGAAAGTATTCCTAGGAGCAACCCTGGATTCAAGAATGGCAATGGGATACAAGGTTCCCAAGAAAACAATAGCAGTTGCTGAGCATATTTGCTTTACCTGAAGGGACAGCCTTACTGTGAGGACGGTCTTGAAATTGATGTGCATGTGGCATCATGCATTCCCTCATTCTAAATTCGAGATTTCCCATGTGCACCATACAGGAATGGATCTACAACGGATGGCTGCGAGCCACAGGGAGCTCGGGTGGAGGGGTATCTAGTGGTTGCCACAGCAGGTGTGCAAAAAGAAATAGGTGGTGGAACCCCACAAATGTGAAGATAGGAAGACCTTTCAAATCACCAACCCCTCTCCACCCTCCCTCCTTCCTCCCCCAACCTTGCATCCCACAAAGGCTAGGGAACTCACATGGACAACCTGAAGGTCGGAGGTCCCTGGAGTCCTTCAAACGCCGTGAAATGCATAAAGTATCTGTAACTAAAGACAGGTTTCCTGACATTGAAAGGATTCCAACAGCATAGAACTGGGCAGATCGTGCTAATACAGACTGACAACACAGTGATGATGTTTTACCTCAACAATCTGGGATGCAAAAAGTCCTTCTCACTGTCGAGACTAACACAGTAGATATGAAGGTGGGAGATCCAAAGGAACACTACTCTAATAGCAGTCCACCTCCTGGGAAAGCAGAGCACAGAGGTAGACAGGTTGAGCAGGCAAGAAAGTACCTCCCACGAATGGGAGATAAAATAGGAGGTACTGGACAGCGTATTCAGACGCTGGGGCAGACCAAGCATAGATCAGTTTGCAAGACCAGGAAACACAAAATGCCAAGACTGTGTCCAGGTTCCCACACCACCAATCCGAGGTGACCACCCTGTTGATTGGCCACAGAGATATGCATTTGTCTTTCCACCAGTTCCCCTGATCCCAAGGGTACTGGACAAAAACAGACAACTGGGGGCATCACTCATTAGCCCTGCAGTGGGCCAGAGAGACATGTATTCAGACCTATTGGAGATGTCGAGTGGGCAGATTATTACAATCCCAGCACCACAGGACCTGCTAACCATGCCATACAGAAGAGTATGCCATCCAGAACCAGACACTCAACCTAGCAGCGTGACTCCTGAATGTATACAATTTTGACACCTACAACTACTCCTCAGGACAATGGAAAACCTATTGAATGTGAAAAAGTGGAGCAGGTGCATCCATTGGTGAGGGACAGCAAGTAGGTAGAAGCAAGGACAGAGCACGATATAGTGCTAACAAAGCTCATGCACCTAATAGACATCATCCTGACCTACGCATCCCTAAAGGTCCACCTAGCCTCACTAGTGGGCTACACCAGAGGTACAAGAGGGAACAGCTTTTTCATACTCTCTGTAGTGAGGTGATTCTTCAAAAGATTTTTTTTTAAAAGTAGCACAACAAAGGGCTGCACCAACACCAATGTGGACCCTGAACACGGTGCGAACACAATTGATGATGGAGCCATTTGAACCATTGTACAAGATGGAGTTGGCATTTTTTAGTCTAAAGACAGCTTTCCTAATACAGGGAGTGCAGAATTATTAGGCAAGTTGTATTTTTGAGGATTCATTTTATTATTGAACAACAACCATGTTCTCAATGAACCCAAAAAACTCATTAATATCAAAGCTGAATATTTTTGGAAGTAGTTTTTAGTTTGTTTTTAGTTTTAGCTATGTTAGGGGGATATCTGTGTGTGCAGGTGACTATCACTGTGCATAATTATTAGGCAACTTAACAAAAAAATATATATACCCATTTCAATTATTTATCATTACCAGTGAAACCAATATAACATCTCAACATTCACAAATATACATTTCTGACATTCAAAAACAAAAACAAATCAGTGACCAATATAGCCACCTTTCTTTGCAAGGACACTCAAAAGCCTGCCATCCATGGATTCTGTCAGTGTTTTGATCTGTTCACCATCAACATTGCGTGCAGCAGCAACCACAGCCTCCCAGACACTGTTCAGAGAGGTGTACTGTTTTCCCTCCTTGTAAATCTCACATTTGATGATGGACCACAGGTTCTCAATGGGGTTCAGATCAGGTGAACAAGGAGGCCATGTCATTAGATTTCCTTCTTTTATACCCTTTCTTGCCAGCCACGCTGTGGAGTACTTGGACGCGTGTGATGGAGCATTGTCCTGCATGAAAATCATGTTTTTCTTGAAGGATGCAGACTTCTTCCTGTACCACTGCTTGAAGAAGGTGTCTTCCAGGAACTGGCAGTAGGACTGGGAGTTGAGGTTGACTCCATCCTCAACCCGAAAAGGCCCCACAAGCTCATCTTTGATGATACCAGCCCAAAACAGTACTCCACCTCCACCTTGCTGGCGTCTGAGTCGGACTGGAGCTCTCTGCCCTTTACCAATCCAGCCACGGGCCCATCCATCTGGCCCATCAAGACTCCCTCATTTCATCAGTCCATAAAACCTTAGAAAAATCAGTCTTGAGATATTTCTTGGCCCAGTCTTGACGTTTCAGCTT
The DNA here is from genome assembly GCF_031143425.1 of Pleurodeles waltl. Taxonomy (NCBI): domain Eukaryota; kingdom Metazoa; phylum Chordata; class Amphibia; order Caudata; family Salamandridae; genus Pleurodeles; species Pleurodeles waltl. Next base: position 914,488,933 of record NC_090439.1, on the reverse strand, counting down.
GTGTGTCTTGTTCAGTGGTGGTCGTCTTTCAGCCTTTCTTACCTTGGCCATGTCTCGGAGTATTGCACACCTTGTGCTTTTGGGCACTCCAGTGATGTTGCAGCTCTGAAATATGGCCAAACTGGTGGCAAGTGGCATCGTGGCAGCTGCACGCTTGACTTTTCTCAGTTCATGGGCAGTTATTTTGCGCCTTGGTTTTTCCACACGCTTCTTGCGACCCTGTTGACTATTTTGAATGAAACGCTTGATTGTTCGATGATCACGCTTCAGAAGCTTTGCAATTTTAAGAGTGCTGCATCCCTCTGCAAGATATCTCACTATTTTTGACTTTTCTGAGCCTGTTAATTCCTTCTTTTGACCCATTTTGCCAAAGGAAAGGAAGTTGCCTAATAATTAGGCACACCTGATATAGGGTGTTGATGTCATTAGACCACACCCCTACTCATTACAGAGATGCACATCACCTAATATGCTTAATTGGTAGTAGGCTTTCGAGCCTATACAGCTTGGAGTAAGACAACATGCATAAAGAGGATGATGTGGTCAAAATACTCATTTGCCTAATAATTCTGCACTCCCTGTAGCGATCTCATCCCTGCGCAGTGTTAGGGAGCAACAATAATTGACTACACAAGAACCGTACTTTCAAATTCTCAAATGTGCAATGGGATGATTTGATGGCTAGTTCTAGTTACAAAGTAGAATCTAAACTATATTTTGATGCACTATTGGTGTATAGATTTAACAGTTCAGATCTAGGGTCGACTTTTTGACCCTCAGTGGCACAAAGTATACATGATTTCTCATCGGGACTAAAGCATCAGAACCTTAATAGAATAAAAAGGAAAAGGGTGATGAATTGTCATACTACAATATATGTAGAAGTGTATGCATGCACAGGTGTGACAGTGTTATAGAGCATATGTGAGCAGTCACAAATATCTTAGTGAGAAGTCCGTGTTTTGGAAAAAGAGGTGGGAGAGTCAAACATAATGTCAGTGCATCAACTTTTGTAGACCTATAAGATTGATGATAAAAATGTGTTATTCTCTTTATAAAAATAAATGACTTATTGGGAAAAGAAGGGTCATGAGATAGTTATGCAGTTCAGCTAAATTCTCCCTGAAGTGTAAGAAGAGAAAAATTATATCACCAGTCCAAGTTGGGGTCAAATTCTGCTATGCATCAGAATCAGCAATCCTACACTAATTAATGGTCTAAGCAACGTGTCGGCTCTGCTGTTTGTTTGGCTAACTTCTTATTTTTATGAATTCCTCCAAGGGAGTTTACCTACTGTAGCCTTACTTTGTGGTGAAATGAGTATTTCATAGGCTTCCCAACCACCAGGGTGTCCAGCATGGTATTCTGCCAAGAAGCTCTCTGGAAAATCCTGTTCATTTGCAGGGTGTGTGAGAGAAACCACCACTATTCTGCCTTCGAGGTAGAGTTCAGTCTAAGGGCAATGACAAGATAGTTCTACCTCCTGAAACCCCTTCATAGGGCTGTACAATAGGCTGGCTCTATGCGAAGCAGCACCACTGGACTAACTCTGTAAATTGTTAGATTAAGAGGAAAACATGTGGGGAAATGGGTAGAAGAGATGACAAAATATGCTGAGGTCATGCCTGTCTGGTGGCAGTATTACAGTAGATTTGGCTTGTGCTTGTTTTGGGGGCTGTAGGAGGCTGGACTGGCTTGTAGTGAGTACCAAGGGGTACTTGCACCTTGCACCAGGCCCAGTTATCCCTTATTAGTGTATAGGGTGTCTAGCAGCTTAGGCTGATAGATAATGGTAGCTTAGCAGAGCAGCTTAGGCTGAACTAGGAGACGTGTGAAGCTACTACAGTACCACTTAGTGTCATATGCACAATATCATAAGAAAACACAATACACAGTTATACTAAAAATAAAGGTACTTTATTTTTATGACAATATGCCAAAGTATCTTAGAGTGTACCCTCAGTGAGAGGATAGGAAATATACAGAAGATATATATACACAATAGCAAAAATATGCAGTATAGTCTTAGAAAACAGTGCAAACAATGTATAGTTACAATAGGATGCAATGGGGAAACATAGGGATAGGGGCAACACAAACCATATACTCCAAAAGTGGAATGCGAACCACGAATGGACCCCAAACCTATGTGACCTTGTAGAGGGTCGCTGGGACTATTAGAAAATAGTGAGAGTTAGAAAATAACCCTCCCCAAGACCCTGAAAAGTGAGTGCAAAGTGCACTAAAGTTCCCCTAAGGACAAAGAAGTCGTGTTAGAGGAATAATGCAGGAAAGACACAAACCAGCAATGCAACAACTGTGGATTTCCAATCTAGGGTACCTGTGGAACAAGGGGACCAAGTCCAAAAGTCACAAGCAAGTCTGAGATGGGCAGATGCCCAGGAAATGCCAGCTGCGGGTGCAAAGAAGCTTCTACTGGACAGAAGAAGCTGAGGTTTCTGCAGGAACGAAAAGGGCTAGAGACTTCCCCTTTGGTGGACGGATCCCTCTCGCCGTGGAGAGTCGTGCAGAAGTGTTTTCCCGCCGAAAGAACGCCAACAAGCCTTGCTAGCTTCAAATCGTGCGGTTAGCGTTTTTGGACGCTGCTGAGACCCAGGAGGTCGCAAATTGGACCAGCAGAGAGGGGACGTCGAGCAAGACAAGGAGCCCTCTCTGAAGCCGGTAGCACACGGAGAAGTGCCAGAAACAGGCACTACGAGGATGCGTGAAACGGTGCTCGCCGAAGTTGCACAAAGGAGTCCCACGTCGCCGGAGACCAACTTAGAAAGTCGTGCAATGCAGGTTAGAGTGCTGTGGACCCAGGCTTGGCTGTGCACAAAGGATTTCCGCCGGAAGTGCACAGGGGCCGGAGTAGCTGCAAAGTCGCGGTTCCCAGCAATGCAGCCCAGCGAGGTGAGGCAAGGACTTACCTCCACCAAACTTGGACTGAAGAGTCACTGGACTGTGGGGGTCACTTGGACAGAGTCGCTGGATTCGAGGGACCTCGCTCGTCGTGCTGAGAGGAGACCCAAGGGACCGGTAATGCAGCTTTTTGGTGCCTGCGGTTGCAGGGGGAAGATTCCGTCGACCCACGGGAGATTTCTTCGGAGCTTCTGGTGCAGAGAGGAGGCAGACTACCCCCACAGCATGCACAAGCAGGAAAACAGTCGAGAAGGTGGCAGGATCAGCGTTACAGAGTTGCAGTAGTCGTCTTTGCTACTATGTTGCAGGTTTGCAGGCTTCCAGCGCAGTCAGCAGTCGATTCCTTATCAGAAGGTGAAGAGAGAGATGCAGAGGAACTCGGATGAGCTCTTGCATTCGTTATCTAAAGTTTCCCCAGAGACCCTAAATAGCCAGAAAAGAGGGTTTGGCTACTTAGGAGAGAGGATAGGCTACTAACACCTGAAGGAGCCTATCAGCAGGAGTCTCTGACGTCACCTGGTGGCACTGGCCACTCAGAGCAGTCCAGTGTGCCAGCAGCACCTCTGTTTCCAAGATGGCAGAGGTCTGGAGCACACTGGAGGAGCTCTGGACACCTCCCAGGGGAGGTGCAGGTCAGGGGAGTGGTCACTCCCCTTTCCTTTGTCCAGTTTCGCGCCAGAGCAGGGCTAAGGGGTCCCCTGAACCGGTGTAGACTCGCTTATGCAGAATTGGGCACCTCTGTGCCCAACAAAGCATTTCCAGAGGCTGGGGGAGGCTACTCCTCCCCTGCCTTCACACCATTTTCCAAAGGGAGAGGGTGTCACACCCTCTCTCAGAGGAAGTTCTTTGTTCTGCCATCCTGGGCCAGGCCTGGCTGGACCCCAGGAGGGCAGATGCCTGTCTGAGGGGTTGGCAGCAGCAGCAGCTGCAGTGAAACCCCAGGAAGGGCAGTTTGGCAGTACCAGGGTCTGTGCTACAGACCACTGGGATCATGGGATTGTGCCAACTATGCCAGGATGGCATAGAGGGGGCAATTCCATGATCATAGACATGTTACATGGCCATATTCGGAGTTACCATTATGAAGCTACATATAGGTAGTGACCTATATGTAGTGCACGCGTGTAATGGTGTCCCCGCACTCACAGAGTTCAGGGAATTGGCTCTGAACAATGTGGGGGCACCTTGGCTAGTGCCAGGGTGCCCACACACTAAGTAACTTTGCACCTAACCTTTACCAGGTAAAGGTTAGACATATAGGTGACTTAGAAGTTACTTAAGTGCAGTGTAAAATGGCTGTGAAATAACGTGGACGTTATTTCACTCAGGCTGCAGTGGTAGGCCTGTGTAAGAATTGTCAGAGCTCCCTATGGGTGGCAAAAGAAATGCTGCAGCCCATAGGGATCTCCTGGAACCCCAATACCCTGGGTACCTCAGTACCATATACTAGGGAATTATAAGGGTGTTCCAGTAAGCCAATGTAAATTGGTAAAATTGGTCACTAGCCTGTTAGTGACAATTTGTAAGGAGAGAGCATAACCACTGAGGTTCTGGTTAGCAGAGCCTCAGTGAGACAGTTAGGCACCACACAGGGAACACATACATATAGGCCACAACCTTATGAGCACTGGGGTCCTGACTAGCAGGGTCCCAGTGACACATAACAAACATACTGAAAACATAGGGTTTTCACTATGAGCACTGGGCCCTGGCTGGCAGGATCCCAGTGAGACAGTGAAAACACCCTGACATACACTCACAAACAGGCCAAAAGTGGGGGTAACAAGGCTAGAAAGAGGCTACTTTCTCACAGGGGCTACTTGGTTTTCAGGCATTGGCCAATTATTTCACTTTGGTCAAAACGCATCTAGTTCTGCCTGTTTCTGTAGGAACTTCCCTTCGTGCCATAGTGCATCTTGTTCGATGTCCTCTCATTAAGTTGTTTGTGTGTGTTGCAAGATCCCTTAGTGATAAATCTCATCTGTTCCTCTTTTGCTCATCCTACTCTTAATTGTCCCTTGGTGCAGTTCCAACTTTTGCACACACAGCTGTCAAGATTGTTATGTCCTTGTGTAAGCAGTTGTGGCAGCCTTAAGCTTTTATTAGTGTTCTAACGGTGCAGTTATAAATTCAGACTACTACTTATCATGAGATTCTTCTAATCATTCTTAGTTTCCTCCTCTACAGATGACCAACATTCGCTGGCCTATCTGATTACATGACTTTTTGGCATCCTCGTGGGCTGAGTGTGAGCACTAGGTGTCAGATGTGTGAGACTGACTGTACATGGAAACATGATCTTGCTTAGGCAACTATGGTTGCTGGGATTTGAACGTTTCAGGTTTTAACCTTTTTTTATTGCACAGTAAAATGTCTCCTCTGTGATCTCCCATCCTGAACATCCATAATGCCTGGATGGAATAGGGAATAGGGACTAGGGACTAGGGACTAGAAACTGCAAATATTGCTTGTAGAATGGAGGGAGTGGCTAGCTATAATTGCCTCCCCTTACAGCTTGTTTTCCCCTTTTTGCTCTCATGTGGATGTATATGCCTGTAGACAGGGGTGAAATTCCCAGTGCCTGGAAAAGGCATACTTACCACTCAAGTCATGACGATTTTCAGCTTCCTTGTATTGGTATTTCAGTCAAAATGCCTCCTTTAACTCAGTTTACTGCTTCATTGTGCGTACAGTTTGTATTTTTGTTGTTCCAAATGGGAAACCTGATATAATTTGTTTTATATAGTTAATATCAAACGTGTTTTTTTTTTATACAGTATAAACGTTTTTCCAGTTAAAGAGGAAATTATCCAAATAACAGGAGCATATGGAAAATTTCAGTAATAAAGCTTGATTTTAAACCACTCACAATTGTGAGTCTTTCGTGAAACCTGCTCCCAAGAGCTCCATAGTTGGGGACAAACCAATAAGAACTATGCCTGCATTAGAAGTAAAATACTCTGCTCGTCGGTAAATGAAGCTTAGGATATGGTGTTCGCATTTTTCCCCAAAGTTATTGTTCTGTGTTACTGCCCATTTTGCATTGCATAATACGATAGTGGCTTCTTCCAGTTTTTTGCATTCATGCATGGTTGTCCTACAAACAGACATTTCCATTGATTGATCTTGAGGGGGTTTAAATAATTTGCTTTCTTTGATTTAATCTAATCCAGTAGTTGCCGTTCACCCTTCAATTCTGTTGCCTATTTAAATGTGTCTGTATGCCTTTTCTCTTTATCAATGCTGTCCCTTCAGCTGCTGTGGCAGTTTGTGAAGTTCAGATTACAAGTTCAAGCTCTCAAAGCTTCAGAAATGTATACTTAAAAAAAAAAAATAGTTTCCCAGGCTATTAGAACTGTTAGCGCTTATGGAATATATGATAGAGCTGTATACCTGGGGTAATATGACATAGATTCAGATGGGCCAGCCCATGCCACATTTTGTAGATAGATAAATAAAATACATTTACGTACTACTAATGTCAAGGGAGTTCATTTACAAGCCATTGTCTCTCCTAAAAATCTTGCCTTTATCTGCCAATACGGATCCAAGTTGGACAATAGGTTTAAACTCACACTTTGAAGTTTTTCTTTATTTTCCTTCAGTTTGAACTATTGCTATATCTTTTCTGGAAAGGAATTCACCCAGAATAGTCTTCATCAAAATGTTATTTAAAAATGATGTACACAATTACAGATTGTTTTTTATTTAATTCCAGGTGCTTGTGAATGACTTCTTCTTAGTGGCCTGCCTAGAAGACTTCATTGAAAATGCACGTCTCTTTATTTTTGAAACATTTTGTCGCATTCATCAGTGTATCAGCATTAGGTATGGAAGTCCTCTATTTTATTTTATGAACTTTGAAGAAAAGATTACATTAGTAACTTTACTGTAAAAAGTGATTTTCAATGTAGAAATGATTAAAGGAGCATCAAAAAAGCATGCATTACTTACATGAGCTTGAGTTATTCGATCAAGGCATAGTTGTCTCAAGTCATTAATTTGGACCATCATTACAACTACAAAGTTTTAAACTGTGTACCAGAGTTCCTCCAACCGTGCCACACTACATGATGAGCTCTACATTTGTCAGTTTTATTGTGCATCTTTACTGTTCTTGATTATTTCATTGTGCCTTCTTGTCTTCTTTTGGACACATAATAGCACACTTTCTGATGGGTACTGATGGGTACTTCTAATTGCAGATTCCTCCCCTTTGGAATATCCTGAGCACCAGGTTTGATCCAGAGAATTCTCCCAGCAAATAATCCCACCCATTGCTAGGTGGCAGTGTGTGGCTCCATGCTGACCTAGCACCACCCTGGAAATTTTGGATCAGAGCTCCTTTCATTATATATTCTTTGCAGGTCCCATTCTTTCTTCCCAACTTTGTTGGCTTTCCGATAACTTACAGTTTGAGACAGTATGCTAGTATGCTAGGTAATGGCTCCCCAAAAACTAGATTTCAAGCCCCTCACTAGATGTGTACTCATGGACCTGGCAGCGATCATGGAGCGGCAAGTGCAACCTTATTGCCAAACTTAAGGCCACACTGGAGGCAGTAGTCTAGTGACCCCTTTAAGGTTGCGCATAAGGTCCTGCTCCTGTTCTAAGGCATACAAAAAACACTATGCACCAGAAGGTTAAGTTTGCCTTAAACCTTTCTTGCCTCTTGAAATTGGGTGGGAAGTCTTAAGGAGCGCATTCCAAAGGCCCTTGCTTACTATATCTTTCAACACTAGTTCAGTTCCACAGCTGGTAGCGACACCTCCGGAGTTAGCTTGGCCGTCGTTGCCTCCACCGGCACGTAGGTGCCCATAAGGAAGCTATGCTAATGATTTATAAGATGCTACTCTAGGTACTTACTCTGGCGTACTTTCAGATCCTGTAGAGTTGAAGGGTCCTCCAGTTGGACTTCTGCTGCTGGGCTGTCACCCAACAATTACTGCCCAACTAAGGTCTGTACCAATGCCTGTTCTGATCTCCCTGTCTGATTCCATGGCCGATGATGACCCCATCTGTGCCAGCGCCACAGCTGAGTTAAGTGGCATTTGGACCAACACAGGTACCAATATTGGTCTATACTGGTGCAACTGTCTGACCACCTAAGCCAACATCAGATCGTGCTAGACTGAATTCATTCTCTGAAATTAATAAACACAGCCAGTAGTGATTAACTTAGACTCTAAGTGACACAACTACTTTCGGAGGTGTGTTGTACTTTCAGCTCCAGCTTAGACGCGGTCCAGAGCTTGCAAAATGTATCCCATGACAGAGTGAGGAAGCAAACTATTTGCTCCAACCCCTTACTCTATGGGCAAATAACTTTGCTTGGACCTAAAGGTGGGTGAACCACTGAAACCTTGACCCTGATTCCTGGCTCTTAGCTTGGTGGTTTTTTTTAATTTGGAGCCGAAAACCAGCTTAGCTTTTACAGGAGGGGATGTGGTCAAGTGGCTGTAGCTGAAAACCACGTAGCATGGGGAAGTAGGTGGCAATCTCGGCTTCGGCTCAGCATCTAATAAATCCTGGCAAACTCCTTGTGCCAAAAAAAGACCTTATATGTAGTCTGTCTGCTGTGAAGTGCTGTTATGTCCTTGGGCAAAGTATGGCAAAAATATAATGTGCATTCTGCTTGTCACCTACTCAATATTCTTTTTCCAAGAATTAAGGATAAAGCATTATCCTTTGATGCCAAAAAAAGATACATATCTAGTGGCTGAATTACACGGTGTGAAACTGTAAAATCTGGGATCAATCCCAGCATCCTTGCTTGACTTAATTATATGTTCATAGGCACACACTCTGCACCCATTCTTTCAACCTGTGCGCTGAACAAAAGTCTCCTTTTGATTTAATAGACTATGATGTTGCTCTTTTAAAAAAATAAGATTATAGGCCACATATTGGGTACACATGACTCCTGACTTGCCTCTTAGTTCACTAATAGCATTGTCATCAGGATGGGAGCAGAAATGTAAATCCTTTTCAAATCTAATGCACTAAGGTGAAATGCTTCTTCATGTTAAAGTTATACACTTTTGAATTTAGAAGGTGCCTTAACTGCTTCGCTGCCAGGTCTTTTCTCGCCCCTCAGGTAGCAGGCCTTTTTTTGCCTATTTGGGGCAGTTCGCGCTTAGGCCCTCATAACTTTTTGTCCACATAAGTACCCCTGACAAGTTTGTGTTTTTTTTTTTTTCAACATCCTAGGGATTCTAGAGGTACCCAGAGTTTGTGGGTTCCCCAGAAGGAGGCCAAGAAATTAGCCAAAATACTGCGAACCTTGTTTAAAAAAAAAAAAGGGGGTATCAGATGACGGAGGCTCAAATGCCCTCGCAAGGAAGTTACGGCTCTCTTGGCCAAGGAAGCCATCAGAGGCTTTCCGTGCCAGAAGTAGGTCATGGTTGCTATTCCTGAAACTTTCTGGTGCCCAAAAAGGACAAGGGCTTTTATCCTATCCTAGACCTTCGATCTCTAAATCTCTTCCTCAAGAAGTTCAAAATGCTCAATCTGGCTCAGGTTTTATCTACCCAGGGGAGGCAGGATGGTGGAGTTGGACTTGCAGGATGCTTATTTTCTTCTTCCCATCCTGCCTGCCCGCAGATGTTACTTGTGAATCACAGGAGGCCACAAGCACTTTCATTTCACCGTGCTCCCCTTTGGCCTTACCAGCTCCCCTCAGGTGTTCACCAAGGTGATGGTGGTGGTTGCAGCTCATCTGTGCAGTAGGGGTTTCCAGACTTCCCCCTACCTTGACTGTCTGAAGGCGTGCTCACTCCAGACTGTTCTCTCACCTCCAGAGTATGGCAAACCTCCTGCGTTCGATGGGGTTCACTATAAACGTGCCAAAATCACACGTGACTCCCTATCAGAAGTTTCCTTTCAACAGAGCTGTTCTGGACGCAGTGCAGTTTTGGGCTTATCCTCCTGAGCAGTGAGTCAAGAATATTCAGGCTATGATCCCTGTGTTTCAGCCTCTATCCTGGAGTTCGGTGACAATGAGTCTGAGCCTGCTAGACCTCATGGCCTCCTGCATCCTGCTAGTGTTGCATGCCACATGCGTGCTGTGCAGTCGGTCCTGAAGTTCAAGTGGGCGCAGCATGAGGGGAATTTCTCTGCCATTGGTCCAGATCTCAGAGGGAACTGTGGAAGATCTGCAGTGGTGAACAAACCACGATTGGATCAGGCAGCTCCCGCTCCCTTCCCCAACCAGCTCTGTCAGTAGTGACAGACTGTAGGAAGTTGGCTCTGTATGCACTATTTCAAAGTAAGGAATAGTATGCACAGAGTCCAAGGGTTCCCCTTAGAGGTAAGATAGTGTCAAAAAGAGATAATACTAATGCTCTATTTTGTGGTAGTGTGGTCGAGCAGTAGGCTTATCAAAGGAGTAGTGTTAAGCATTTGTTGTACATACACACAGGCAATAAATGAGGAACACACACTCGGACAGTTCCAGGCTGTAAAGAAATGGCTCCCTGTTGCAGTTACCCCCCACTTTTTGCCTGATACTGATGCTGACTTGACTGAGAAGTGTGCTGGGACCCTGCTAACCAGGCCCCAGCACCAGTGTTCTTTCACCTAAAATGTACCATGGTCTCCACAATTGGCACAACCCTGGCACCCAGGTAAGTCCCTTGTAACTGGTACCCCTGGTACCAAGGGCCCTGATGCCAGGGAAGGTCTCTAAGGGCTGCAGCATGACTTATGCCACCCTAGGGACCCCTCACTCAGCACAGACACACTGCTTGCCAGCTTGTGTGTGCTGGTGGGGAGAAAATGACTAAGTCGACATGGCACTCCCCTCAGGGTGCCATGCCAACCTCACACTGCCTGTGGCATAGGTAAGTCACCCCTCTAGCAGGCCTTACAGCCCTAAGGCAGGGTGCACTATACCACAGGTGAGGGCATATGTGCATGAGCACTATGCCCCTACAGTGTCTAAGCAAAACCTCAGACATTGTAAGTGCAGGGTAGCCATAAGAGTATATGGTCTGGGAGTCTGTCAAAAACGAACTCCACAGCTCCATAATGGCTACACTGAATACTGGGAAGTTTAGTATCAAACTTCTCAGAATAATAACCCCACACTGATGCCAGTGTTGGATTTATTAAAAAATGCACACAGAGGGCATCTTAGAGATGCCCCCTGTATTCTACCCAATTGTTCAGTGCAGGACTGACTGGTCTCTGCCAGCCTGCTGAGAGACGAGTTTCTGACCCCATGCGGTGAGAGCCTTTGTGCTCTCTGAGGACAGAAACAAAGCCTGCTCTGGGTGGAGGTGCTTCACACCTCCCCCCTGCAGGAACTGTAACACCTAGCAGTGAGCTTCAAAGGCTCAAGCTTCGTGTTACAATGCCCCAGGGCACTCCAACTAGTGGAGATGCCCGCCCCCTGGACACAGCCCACACTTTTGGCGGCAAGTCCAGGAAAGATCATGAGAAAAACAAGGAGTCGTCACTGGCCAGTCAGGACAGCCCCTAAGGTGTCCTGAGCTGAGGTGACTCTGACTTTTAGAAATCCTCCATCTTGTAGAAGGAGGATTCCCCCAATAGGAATAGGGATGTGCCCCCCTCCCCTCAGGGAGGAGGCACAAGGGGGGTGTAGCCACCCTCAAGGACAGTAGCCATTGGCTACTGCCCTCCCAGACCTAAACACACCCCTAAATACTGAATTTAGGGGCTCCCCAGAACCAAGGAACTCAGATTCCTGCAACCTAAGAAGGAGAGGACTGCTGAGCTGAAAAACCCTGCAGAGAAGACGGAGACACCAACTGCCTTGGCCCCAGCTCTGCCGGCCTGTCTCCCCCCTTCGGAAGAAAACTGCTCCAGCGACGCTTTCCCCAGGACCAGCGACCTCTGAATCCTCAGAGGACTGCCCTGCTCTTAAAGGACCAAGAAACTCCAGAGAACAGCGGCCCTGTTCACCCAAGACTGCAACTTTGTTTCCAAAGGAGCAACTTAAAGGCAACAGCGTTTCCCGCCAGAAGCGTGATACTTGCAACCCTTCACCCGGCGACCCCGACTCGACTGGTGGAGAAACAACACTTCAGGGAGGACCCTCCGGTGACTCCGAGACTGTGAGTCACCAAAGTTGTCCCCCCTGAGCCCCCACTGCGACGCCTGCAGAGGGAATCCCGAGGCTCCCCCTGACCGCGACTGCCTGACTCTCAGATCCTGACGCCTGGAAAAAACCCTGCACCCGCAGCCCCCAGGACCTGAAGGATCGGAACTCCAGTGCAGGAGTGACCCTCAGGAGGCCCTCTCCCTTGCCCAGGTGGTGGCTACCCCGAGGAGCCCCCCCCTTGCCTGCCTGCATCGCTGAAGAGACCCCTTGGTCTCCCATTGATTTCAATTATAAACCCGACGTGTGTTTGCACACTGCACCGGCCGCCCCGTGCTGCTGAGGGTGTACTTTCTGTGCTAACTTGTGTCCCCCCCGGTGCCCTACAAAACCCCCCTGGTCTGCCCTCTGAAGACGCAGGTACTTACCTGCTGGCAGACTGGAACCGGGGCACCCCCTTCTCCATTGAAGCCTATGTGTTTTGGGCACCACTTTGAACTCTGCACCTGACCGGCCCTGAGCTGCTGGTGTGGTAACTTTGGGGTTCCTCTGAACCCCCAACGGTGGGCTACCTTGGACCCAAACTTGAACCCCGTAGGTGGTTTACTTACCTGCAAGAACTAACAATTACTTACCTCCCCTAGGAACTGTGAAAATTGCACTGTCTAGTTTTAAAATAGCTATATGTGTTTTATTTGAAAGTATATATGCTATTGTGATTATTCAAAGTTCCTAAAGTACTTACCTGCAATACCTTTCATGCAAAGTATTACATGTAGAATTTGAACCTGTGGTTCTTAAAATGAACTAAGAAAATATATTTTTATATACAAAAACCTATTGGCCTGGAATCGTCTGAGTGTGTGTTCCTCATTTATTGCCTGTGTGTATGTAAAACAAATGCTTAACACTACTCCTTTGATAAGCCTACTGCTCGACCACACTACCACAAAATAGAGCATTAGTATTATCTCTTTTTGCCACTATCTTACCTCTAAGGGGAACCCTTGGACTCTGTGCATACTATTCCTTACTATGAAATAGTGCATACAGAGCCAACTTCCTACACAGGCCAATAGGTTTTTGTATAGAAAAATATATTTTCTTAGTTTATTTTAAGAACCACAGGTTCAAATTTTACATGTAATACTTTGAATGAAAGGTATTGCAGGTAAGTACTTTAGGAACTTTGAATAATCACAATAGCATATATACTTTTCAAATAAAACACATATAGCCATTTTAAAACTAGACAGTGCAATTTTCACAGTTCCTAGGGGAGGTAAGTAATTGTTAGTTCTTGAAGGTAAGTAAACCACCTTCGGGTTCAAGTTTGGGTCCAAGGTAGCCCACTGTTGGGGGTTCAGAGCAACCCCAAAGTTACCACACCAGCAGCTCAGGGCCGGTCAGGTGCAGAGGTCAAAGTGGTGCCCAAAACACATAGGCTTCAATAGAGAAGGGGGTGCCCCGGTTCCAGTCTGCCAGCAGATAAGTACCTGTGTCTTCGGAGGGCAGACCAGGGGGGGTTTTGTAGGGCACCGGGGGGGGACACAAGTTAGCACAAAGTACACCCTCAGCAGCACGGGGGCGGCCGGGTGCAGTGTGCAAACACACGTCGGGTTTTCAATTGGAATCAATGGGAGACCAAGGGGTCTCTTCAGCGATGCAGGCAGGCAAGGGGGGGGCTCCTCAGGGTAACCACCACCTGGGCAAGGGAGAGGGCCTCCTGGGGGTCACTCCTGCACTGGAGTTCTGATCTTTCAGGTCCTGGGGGCTGCGGGTACAGAGTCTTTTCCAGGCGTCGGGATCTGGGAGTCAGGCAGTCGCGGTCAGGGGGAGCCTCGGGATTCCCTCTGCAGGCGTCGCTGTGGGGGCTCAGGGGGGGCAACTCTGGCTACTCACAGTCTCGAAGTCGCCGGGGAGTCCTCCCTGAAGTGTTTGTTCTCCACAAGTCGAGCCGGGGGCGTCAGGTGCAGAGTTGCAAGTATCACGCTTCTGGCGGGAAACGCAGTTGTCTTGAAGTTGCTTCTTTGGAAACAAAGTTGCAGTCTTGGGTGAACAGGGCCGCTGTTCTCGGGAGTTTCTTGGTCCTTCTAGAGCAGGGCAGTCCTCTGAGGATTCAGAGGTCGCTGGTCCTGGGAAAAGCGTCGCTGGAGCAGTTTCTTCAGAAGGGGGGAGGGGGGGAGACAGGCCTGTAGAGCTGGGGCCAAAGCAGTTGGTGTCTCCGTCTTCTCTGCAGGGTTTTTCAGCTTAGCAGTCCTCTTCTTCTTAGGTTGCAGGAATCTAAGTTCCTAGGTTCTGGGGAGCCCCTAAATACAGAATTTAGGGGTGTGTTTAGGTCTGGGAGGGCAGTAGCCAATGGCTACTGTCCTTGAGGGTGGCTACACCCTCTTTGTGCCTCCTCCCAAGGGGAGCGGGTCACATTCCTATCCCTATTGGGGGGATCCTCCATCTGCAAGATGGAGGATTCCTAAAAGTCAGTCACTTCAGCTCAGGTTGCCTTAGGGGCTGTCCTGACTGGCCAGTAACTCCTCCTTGTTTTTCTCATTATCCCCTCTGGCCTTGCCGCCAAAAGTGGGGCCGTGGCCGGAGGGGGCGGGCAAATCCACTAGCTGGAATGCCCTTGGTGCTGTAACAAAGGGGGTGAGCCTTTGAGGCTCACCGCAAGGTGTTACAGCTCCTGCAAGGGGGAGGTGATAAGCATCTCCACCCAGTACAGGCTTTGTTACTAGCCACAGAGTGACAAAGACACTCTCCCCATGTGGCCAGCAACATGTCTCGAGTGTGGCAGGCTGCTAAAACCAGTCAGCCTACACGGGTAGATGGTTAAGGTTTCAGGGGGCACCTCTAAGGTGCCCTCTGGGGTGTATGTTACAATAAAATGTACACTGGCATCAGTGTGCATTTATTGTGCTGAGAAGTTGGCTACACTGAAAACTGGGAAGTTTGGTATCAATTATGGTGCTGTGGAGTTCGTGTTTGACAGACTCCCAGACCATATACTCTTATGGCTATCCTGCACTTACAATGTCTAAGGTTTGGCTTAGACACTGTAGGGGCACAGTGCTCATGCACTGGTGCCCTCACCTATGGTATAGTGCACCCCGCCTTAGGGCAGTAAGGCCTGCTAGAGGGGTGACTTATCTATACTGCATAGGCAGTGTGAGGTTGGCATGGCACCCTGAGGGGAGTGCCATGTCGACTTACTCGTTTTGTCCTTACCAGCACACACAAGCTGGCAAGCAGTGTGTCTGTGCTGAGTGAGGGGTCCCCAGGGTGGCATAAGATATGCTGCAGCCCTTAGAGACCTTTCCTGGCATCAGGGCCCTTGGTACCAGGGGTACCAGTTACAAGGGACTTACCTGGATGCCAGGGTGTGCCAATTGTGTAAACAAAAGTACAGGTTAGGGAAAGAACACTGGTGCTGGGGCCTGGTTAGCAGGCCTCTGCACACTTTCAAATCAAAACATAGCATCAGCAAAGGCAAAAAGTCAGGGGGTAACCATGGAGGCATTTCCATACAACCCCCCCCCCCCTCCTCCTCCAAACGAAAGAGTATGAGACTAACGTTTCCCAAGAGAGTCTTCATTTTCTAATTGGAAGAACCTGGAAAGGCCATCTGCATTGGCATGGGCAGTCCCAGGTCCGGGATCCACTATAAAGTCCATTCCCTGTAGGGAGATGGACCACCTCAACTGTTTTGGATTTTCACCTTACATTTGCATCAGCCATCTGAGAGGTCTGTGGTTAGTTTGAACTACAAAGTGAGTACCAAAGAGGTATGGTCTCAGCTTCTTCAGGGACAAAACAACAGCAAAGGCCTCCCTCTCAATGGCACTCCAGCGCTGCTCCCTGGGGAGTAACCTCCTGCTAATGAAAGCAACATGCTGGTCAAGGCCATCATCATTTGTTTGGGACAAAACTGCCCCTATCCCATGTTCAGAGGCATCTGTCTGCACAATGAACTGCTTGGAGTAATCTGGAGCTTTTAGAACTGGTGCTTTGCACATTACTTGTTTCAGGGCGTCAAAGGCCTGTTGGCATTCTACAGTCCAGTTTACCTTCTTTGGCATTTTCTTGGAGGTGAGTTCTGTGAGGGCTGTCACTATGGATCCATATCCTTTCACAAACCTCCTGTAATACCCAGTCAAGCCAAGGAATGCCCTGACTTGAGTCTGGGTTTTTGGAGCTGCCCAATCCAGAATAGTCTGGATCTTAGGCTGGAGTGGCTGAACTTGGCCTCCACCTACAAGGTGTCCCAAGTAACCACCGTTCCCTGCCCTATCTGGCATTTGGATGCCTTGATAGAGAGGCCTGCTGATTGCAGAGCCTTCAAAACCTTCTTCAGGTGGACCAGGTGATACTGCCAGTTAGAGCTAAAGACAGCAATATCGTCAAGATAAGCTGCACTAAAGGACTCCAAGCCAGCAAGGACTTGATTCACCAACCTTTGGAAGGTGGCAGGGGCATTCTTTAAACCAAAGGGCATAACGGTAAACTGATAATGCCCATCAGGTGTGGAGAATGCTGTCTTTTCTTTTGCTCCAGGTGCCATTTTGATTTGCCAGTACCCTCCTGTTAAGTCAAAGGTACTTAAGAATTTGGCAGCACCTAATTTATCAATCAGTTCATCAGCCCTTGGAATGGGATGGGCATCTGTCTTGGTGACAGAATTAAGTCCTCTGTAGTCCACACAAAACCTCATCTCTCTCTTTCCATCTTTGGTGTGAGGTTTGGGGAGTAAGACCACTGGGCTAGCCCAGGGGCTGTCAGAGTGCTCAATGACTCCCAATTCCAGCATCTTGTGAACTTCCACCTTGATGCTTTCCTTAACTTGGTCAGACTGTCTGAATATTTTGTTTTTGACAGGCATGCTGTCTCCTGTGTCCACATCATGGGTACACAGGTGTGTCTGACCAGGGGTTAGGGAAAAGAGCTCAGCAAACTGTTGCAGGACCTTCCTGCAGTCAGATTGCTGTTGGCTAGAGAGGGTGTCTGAGTAGATCACTCCATCTACTGAGCCATCTTTAGGGTTTGATGAGGAGATCAGGGAGAGATTCACTCTCAGCTTCCTGGTCCTCATCTGTTACCATCAACAGATTCACATCAGCCCTATCATGGAAGAGCTTAAGGCGGTTCACATGGATCACCCTCTTGGGGCTCCTGCTAGTTCCTAGGTCCACCAGGTAGGTGACCTGACTCTTCTTCTCTAGCACTGGGTAAGGGCCACTCCATTTGTCCTGAAGTGCCCTAGGAGCCACAGGCTCCAGAACCCAGACTTTCTGCCCTGGTTGAAATTCAACCATTGCAGCCTTTTGGTCATACCAAAACTTCTGGAGCTGTTGGCTGGCCTTAAGGTTTTTACTTGCCTTTTCCATGTACTCTGCCATCCTTGAACGTAGGCCAAGTACATAGTCCACTATGTCTTGTTTAGGCTCATGAAGAGGTCTCTCCCTGCCTTCTTTCACAAGATCTAGTGGTCCCCTTACAGGGTGGCCAAACAGAAGTTCAAAGGATGAGAACCCTACTCCCTTCTGAGGCACCTCTCTGTAAGCGAAGAGCAGACATGGCAAGAGGACATCCCATCTCCTTTTGAGTTTTTCAGGGAGCCCCATGATCATGCCTTTTAATGTCTTGTTGAATCTCTCAACAAGGCTATTAGTTTGTGGATGGTAGGGTGTAGTGAATTTATAAGTCACTCCACACTCATTCCACATGTGTTTCAGGTATGCTGACATGAAGTTGGTACCTCTGTCAGACACCACCTCCTTAGGGAAACCCACTCTGGGAAAAATACCAATGAGGGCCTTGGCTACTGCAGGGGCAATAGTCGACCTAAGGGGAATAGCTTCAGGGTATCTAGTAGCATGATCCACTACTACTAGTATGTACATATTCCCTGAGGCTGTGGGAGGTTCAAGTGGACCCACTATGTCCACACCCACTCTTTCAAAGGGGACCCCCACCACTGGAAGTGGAATGAGGGGGGGCCTTTGGATGTCCACCTGTCTTACCACTGGCTTGACAGGTGGTACAGGAGACACAAAACTCCTTAACTTTCTGGGACATGTTGGCCAGTAGAAGTGGTTGACTAGTCTCTCCCACGTCTTGGTTTGTCCCAAATGCCCAGCAAGAGGAATATCATGGGCTAAGGTCAGTATGAACTCTCAACTCCTGAGGCACTACCACTCTCCTAGTGGCACCAGGCTTGGGATCTCTTGCCTCAGTGTACAGGAGTCCATCTTCCCAATAGACCCTATGTGTTCCAGTTTTCTTGCCATTGGACTCTTCAGCAGCTTGCTGCCTAAGGCCTTCAAGAGAGGGACAGGTTTCTTGCCCCTTACACAACTGCTCCCTTGAGGGTCCCCCTGGGCCTAGGAGCTCAACCTAATAAGGTTCCAACTCCATAGGCTCAGTTCCCTCAGAGGGCAGAACTTCTTCCTGAGAAGAGAGGTTCTCTTTTTGTTGTTGTTGCAGCTGGTTTCCCAGTTGTCTTTCCTTTCCTCTTGGTAGGCTGGGCCCTTTTTCCAGGCTCCAGCTCTACTTTTTCACCCTGAGCCTTGCACTGTGCCCTTGTCTTGACACACACCAGTTCAGGGATACCCAGCATTGCTGCATGGTTTTTCAGTTCTACCTCAGCCCATGCTGATGACTCCAGGTCATTTCCAAGCAAACAGTCTACTGGAATATTTGAGGAGACCACCACCTGTTTCAGGCCATTGACCCCTCCCTACTCTAAAGTACATCCCATGGCTATGGTAACTTTAGTTTGATTGTCAGCATTGGTGACTGGATAAGTTTGTCCAGCCAGGTATTGACCAGGGGAAACCAGTTTCTCTGTCACCATGGTGACACTGGCACCTGTATCCCTCAGGCCTTCTACACTTGTCCCATTAATTAAGAGCTGCTGCCTGTATTTTTGCATGTTAGGAGGCCAGGCAGCCAGTGTGGCTAAATCCACCCCACCCTCAGAGACTAATGTAGCTTCAGTGTGACACCTGATTTGCTCTGGGCACACTGTTGATCCCACTTGGAGACTAGCCATTCCAGTGTTAGCTGGAGTGGAGTTGGAAGTGGTACTTTTCTTGGGACAGGCCTTGTCTCCAGTTTGGTGTCCAGGCTGATTACAGCTACGACACCAGGCCTTTTTGGGATCAGTTTTTACCCTTGTACCCAAAATTGTTTTGTGAAGAGGCTCTGGGCCCACCCTCCTGTGCAGGTCTTTGGGGTCCTGAAGAAGACTCTTTACTATTTTTGTTTTTGGATGTCTCAACACTCTTCCCCTGGGGAAGCTTTGTGACCCCTTTCTTTTGGTCACCCCCTGTGGAAGTCTTGGTCACCCTAGTCTTGACCCAATGGTCCGCCTTCTTTCCCAATTCTTGGGGAGAAATTGGTCCTAGGTCTACCAGATGCTGATGCAGTTTATCATTTGAACAATTACTCAATAGGTGTTCTTTCACAAATAAATTGTACAGCCCATCATAAACATTAACACCACTGCCTTGAATCCAGCCAGCCAGTGTTTTCACTGAGTAGTCCACAAAATCAACCCAGGTCTGGCTCGAGGTTTTTTGAGCCCCCCTGAATCTAATTCTATACTCCTCAGTGGAGAATCCAAAGCCCTCAATCAGGGTTCCCTTCATGAGGTCATAAGATTCTGCATCTTTTCCAGAGAGTGTGAGGAGTCTATCTGTAGGAAGTTGGCTCTGTATGTGCTATTTCAAAGTAAGGAATAGCATGCACAGAGTCCAAGGGTTCCCCTTAGAGGTAAAATAGTGGTAAAAAGAGATAATACCAATGCTCTATTTTGTGGTAGTGTGGTCGAGCAGTAGGCTTATCCAAGGAGTAGTGTTAAGCATTTGTTGTACATACACATAGACAATAAATGAGGTACACACACTCGGAGACAAATCCAGCCAATAGGTTTTGTTATAGAAAAATATCTTTTCTTAGTTTATTTTAAGAACCACAGGTTCAAATTTAACATGTAATATCTTGTTTGAAAGGTATTGCAGGTAAGTACATTAGGAACTTTGAATCATTTCAATTGCATGTATACTTTTCAAGTTATTCACAAATAGCTATTTCAAAAGTGGACACAGTGCAATTTTCACAGTTCCTGGGGGAGGTAAGTTTTTGTTAGTTTTACCAGGTAAGTAAGACACTTACAGGGTTCAGTTCTTGGTCCAAGGTAGCCCACCGTTGGGGGTTCAGAGCAACCCCACAGTCACCACACCAGCAGCTCAGGGCCGGTCAGGTGCAGAGTTCAAAGTGGTGCCCAAAACGCATAGGCTAGAATGGAGAGAAGGGGGTGCCCCGGTTCCGGTCTGCTTGCAGGTAAGTACCCGTGTCTTCGGAGGGCAGACCAGGGGGGTTTTGTAGGGCACCGGGGGGGACACAAGCCCACACAGAAATTTCACCCTCAGCGGCGCGGGGGCGGCCGGGTGCAGTGTAGAAACAAGCGTCGGGTTTTCAATGTTAGTCTATGGGAGATCAAGGGATCTCTTCAGCGCTGCAGGCAGGCAAGGGGGGGCTTCCTCGGGGAAACCTCCACTTGGGCAAGGGAGAGGGACTCCTGGGGGTCACTTCTCCAGTGAAAGTCCGGTCCTTCAGGTCCTGGGGGCTGCGGGTGCAGGGTCTTTTCCAGGCGTCGGGACTTAGGTTTCAGAGAGTCGCGGTCAGGGGAAGCCTCGGGATTCCCTCTGCAGGCGGCGCTGTGGGGGCTCAGGGGGGACAGGTTTTGGTACTCAGTCGGAGAGTAGTCCGGGGGTCCTCCCTGAGGTGTTGGTTCTCCACCAGCCGAGTCGGGGTCGCTGGGTGCAGTGTTGCAAGTCTCACGCTTCTTGCGGGGAGTTGCAGGGGTCTTTAAAGCTGCTCCTTGAAACAAAGTTGCAGTCTTTTTGGAGCAGGTCCGCTGTCCTCTGGAGTTTCTGGTCGTCGTCGAAGCAGGGCAGTCGTCAGAGGATTCAGAGGTCGCTGGTCCCTTTGGAAGGCGTCGCTGGAGCAGAGTTCTTTGGAAGGCAGGAGACAGGCCGGTGAGTTTCTGGAGCCAAGGCAGTTGTTGTCTTCTGGTCTTCCTCTGCAGGGGTTTTCAGCTGGGCAGTCCTTCTTCTTGTTGTCGCAGGAATCTAATTTTCTAGGGTTCAGGGTAGCCCTTAAATACAAAATTTAAGGGCGTGTTTAGGTCTGGGGGGTTAGTAGCCAATGGCTACTAGCCCTGAGGGTGGGTACACCCTCTTTGTGTCTCCTCCCAAGGGGAGGGGGTCACAATCCTAACCCTATTGGGGGGATTCTCCATCTGCAAGATGGAGGATTTCTAAAAGTTAGTCACCTCAGCTCAGGACACCTTAGGGGCTGTCCTGACTGGCCAGTGACTCCTCCTTGTTATTCTCATTATTTTCTCCGGCCTTGCCGCCAAAAGTGGGGGCCGGGCCGGAGGGGGCGGGCAACTCCACTAGCTGGAGTGTCCTGCGGTGCTGTGACAAAGGGTTGAGCCTTTGAGGCTCACCGCCAGGTGTTACAGCTCCTGCCTGGGGGAGGTGTTAGCATCTCCACCCAGTGCAGGCTTTGTTACTGGCCTCAGAGTGACAAAGGCACTCTCCCCATGGGGCCAGCAACATGTCTCTAGTGTGGCAGGCTGCTGGAACTAGTCAGCCTACACAGATAGTCGGTTAAGTTTCAGGGGGCACCTCTAAGGTGCCCTCTGGGGTGTATTTTGCAATAAAATGTACACTGGCATCAGTGTGCATTTATTGTGCTGAGAAGTTTGATACCAAACTTCCCAGTTTTCAGTGTAGCCATTATGGTGCTGTGGAGTTCGTGTTTGACAGACTCCCAGACCATATACTCTTATGGCTACCCTGCACTTACAATGTCTAAGGTTTTGTTTAGACACTGTAGGGGTACCATGCTCATGCACTGGTACCCTCACCTATGGTATAGTGCACCCTGCCTTAGGGCTGTAAGGCCTGCTAGAGGGGTGTCTTACTTATACTGCATAGGCAGTGAGAGGCTGGCATGGCACCCTGAGGGGAGTGCCATGTCGACTTACTCGTTTTGTCCTCACTAGCACACACAAGCTGGCAAGCAGTGTGTCTGTGCTGAGTGAGAGGTCTCCAGGGTGGCATAAGACATGCTGCAGCCCTTAGAGACCTTCCTTGGCATCAGGGCCCTTGGTACTAGAAGTACCAGTTACAAGGGACTTATCTGGATGCCAGGGTCTGCCAATTGTGGATACAAAAGTACAGGTTAGGGAAAGAACACTGGTGCTGGGGCCTGGTTAGCAGGCCTCAGCACACTTTCAATTGTAAACATAGCATCAGCAAAGGCAAAAAGTCAGGGGGCAACCATGCCAAGGAGGCATTTCCTTACACTATCCCTACACTTTCCAGTGAACATTTAACAAAGGAGAGCACCCCAGTGAGATCTGCTTACTTTTCTGGTTACACAAGCCCTCTCAAAAGCTGTGAACCTTTTGGTGATGTCATCACCATCTTCATATTTAGTTACAATCCCTTTAGGGATTTTCAACATGTCAGGAGAATCTCTGACCCTATTTATGTTGCTGCCACCATTGATGGGACCTAGGCCCATATCTTGTCTTTCCCTTTCTATGGCTAGGATCTGTCTTTCCAAAGCCAATCTTTTGGCCATCCTGGCTAACAGGAGGTCCTCTTCACTGAGGCTATCCTCAGTTATTTCAGAGGTGCTAGCCCCTCCTGTGAGGGAAGCAGCATCTCTGACTAGTATATTTGGAGACAGGGCTTGAGGGGCCCTGTTCTCCCTATGTAGGACTGGGGGGGGGGGGGGAAGGGAAGTGTCTCCTCCAAGTCACTATCATCAACCTCTGGGTTGTCATCCTCAGAGGGGTTGGCTTTTTCAAACTCTGCCAAAAGCTCCTGGAGCTGTTGTTTGGAGGGTCTTGAGCCAATTGTGATTTTCTTTAGTTTGTAGAGTGACCTTAGCTCCCTCATCTTAAGATGGAGAGAAGGTGTGAATTTGAGTTCCTCCACAAAACTTTTAAACTCTAAAAGAGATGCTAACAGGGACTAACACAAGGCCCTAGCAGGACTTTTAAAAATTTAGAAAAATGGCACAAATTGCAAAAATCTATTTCTAATGACAATTTTTGGAATTTGTCGTGTGATCAGGTATTGGCTGAGTAGTCCAGCCAATGCAAAGTCTTGTACCCCACCGCTGATCTACCAATGTAGGAAGTTGGCTCTGTATGCACTATTTCAAAGTAAGGAATAGTATGCACAGAGTCCAAGGGTTCCCCTTAGAGGTAAGATAGTGGCAAAAAGAGATAATACTAATGCTCTAAAACACATATAGCTATTTTAAAACTAGACCGTGCAATTTTCACAGTTCCTAGGGGAGGTAAGTAATTGTTAGTTCTTGCAGGTAAGTAAACCACCTACGGGGTTCAAGTTTGGGTCCAAGGTAGCCCACCGTTGGGGGTTCAGAGCAACCCCAAAGTTACCACACTAGCAGCTCAGGGCCGGTCAGGTGCAGAGTTCAAAGTGGTGCCCAAAACACATAGGCTTCAATGGAGAAGGGGGTGCCCCGGTTCCAGTCTGCCAGCAGGTAAGTACCTGTGACTTCGGAGGGCAGACCAGGGGGGGTTTTGTAGGGCACCGGGGGGGACACAAGTTAGCCCAGAAAGTACACCCTCAGCGGCACGGGGGCGGCCGTGTGCAGTGTGCAAACACACGTCGGGTTTTCAATTGGAATCAATGGGAGACCAAGGGGTCTCTTCAGCGATGCAGGCAAAGGGGGGGGGGTGGGCTCCTCTGGGTAGCTACCACCTGGGCAAGGGAGAGGGCCTCCTGGGGGTCACTCCTGCACTGGAGTTCCGATCTTTCAGGTCCTGGGGGCTGTGGGTGCAGAGTCTTTTCCAGGTGTCGGGATCTGGGAGTCAGGCAGTCGCGGTCAGGGGGAGCCTCGGGATTCCCTCTGCAGGCGTCGCTGTGGGGGGGTCAGAGGGGGGGGGCAACTCTGGCTACTCACGGTCTCGTAGTCGCCGGGGAGTCCTCCCTGAAGTGTTTGTTCTCCACAAGTTGAGCCGGGGGCGTCGGGTGCAGAGTTGCAAGTCTCACGCTTCTGGCGGGAAACGCAGTTGTCTTGAAGTTGCTTCTTTGGAAACAAAGTTGCAGTCTTTGGTGAACAGGGCCGCTGTTCTCTGGAGTTTCTTGGTCCTTCTAGAGCAGGGCAGTCCTCTGAGGATTCAGAGGTCGCTGGTCCTGGGGAAAGCGTCGCTGGAGCAGTTTCTTCAGAAGGGGGGGGAGACAGGCCGGTAGAGCTGGGGCCAAAGCAGTTGATGTCTGTCTTCTCTGCAGGGTTTTTCAGCTTAGCAGTCCTCTTCTTCTTAGGTTGCAGGAATCTGAGTTCCTAGGTTCTGGGGAGCCCCTAAATACAGAATTTAGAGGTGTGTTTAGGTCTGGGAGGGCAGTAGCCAATGGCTACTGTCCTTGAGGGTGGCTACACCCTCTTTGTGCCTCCTCCCAAGGGGAGGGGGTCACATTCCTATCCCTATTGGGGGGGATCCTCCATCTGCAAGATGGAGGATTCCTAAAAGTCAGTCACTTTAGCTCAGGTTGCCTTAGGGGCTGTCCTGACTGGCCAGTGACTCCTCCTTGTTTTTCTCATTATCCCCTCCGGCCTTGCTGCCAAAAGTGGGGGCGGGCAACTCCACTAGCTGGAATGCCCTGTGGTGCTGTAACAAAGGGGGTGAGCCTTTGAGGCTCACCGCCAGGTGTTACAGCTCCTGCAAGGGGGAGGTGATAAGCATCTCCACCCAGTGCAGGCTTTGTTACTAGCCACAGAGTGACAAAGGCACTCTCCCCATGTGGCCAGCAACATGTCTCGAGTGTGGCAGGCTGCTAAAACCAGTCAGCCTACACGGGTAGTTGGTTAAGGTTTCAGGGGGCACCTCTAAGGTGCCCTCTGGGGTGTATTTTACATTAAAATGTACACTGGCATCAGTGTGCATTTATTGTGCTGAGAAGTTTGATACCAAAGTTTTCAGTGTAGCCATTATGGTGCTGTGGAGTTCGTGTTTGACAGACTCCCAGACCATATACTCTTATGGCTATCCTGCACTTACAATGTCTAAGGTTTGGCTTAGACACTGTAGGGTCACAGTGCTCATGCACTGGTGCCCTCACCTATGGTATAGTGCACCCTGCCTTAGGGCTGTAAGGCCTGCTAGAGGGGTGACTTATCTATACTGCATAGGCAGTGTGAGGCTGGCATGGCACCCTGAGGGGAGTGCCATGTCGACTTACTCGTTTTGTCCTTACCAGCACGCACAAGCTGGCAAGCAGTGTGTCTGTGCTGAGTGAGGGGTCCCCAGGGTGGCATAAGATATGCTGCAGCCCTTAGAGACCTTCCCTGGCATCAGGGCCCTTGGTACCAGTTACAAGGGACTTACCTCAATGCCAGGGTGTGCCAATTGTGTAAACAAGAGTACAGGTCAGGGAAAGAACACTGGTGCTGGGGCCTGGTTAGCAGGCCTCAGCACACTTTCAAATCAAATCAAAACATAGCATCAGCAAAGGCAAAAAGTCAGGGGGTAACCATGCCAAGGAGGCATTTCCTTACACAGACGCTATACTCCTGGGGTGGGGTGGCCATCTGGGAGAAGTGGAAATGAGTGGCATCTGGTCTCCAGCGGAGTGTGGGCTCCACATCAACCTGTTGGAGCTCTGTGCGATCCGGCTAGCATTGAAGGCATTCTTCACTCTACCAGATAAGGCTTTACTGAAGGCAAGTAATTTGTTCCTTTCCACCCCAGCTAGAAATTACCACATCACCCAATAGGTTTTATAGATTGTTCAAAGGGTCTACTCTGTCCCTTTCATTTAACCCCTCCTCATATCCACCCATACCAGGGCTGGCTTCTGCAGACCAATTATCAATTTTAATGCAGAAAGTCAACATTCTTCTGGCAAAGGTGCCATGAACAAAATGTTTTTCTCTACCTCAACTCACTGCTCAGGTGTCTCACTGAATTAAGTCCGACAACCTCTGGACTATGGCCATCCTCTTAACTTCCCAGGTGATTTTCATCAGCCACCTTAAGTCCCACCTAAATTCTTCACCCCGACTTACCTTCCTAGTGTCTGTTTCGGACAATGGAGCTTTCAAGGACGTTTCTCCCCCACAGTGAGTCCTGGACATTCAGGATGTGATCCTGATGTTTTTCCTCAATCCTTGGTCTCAGTGAGGATGCTTCATTGGTTGCTAGCCTCATGCAACCTCCTCATCATCCTATGAGCCAAATTGCACATGCAGGCCCTTCAGTGTGTCCTCCACATTGAGTGGGTGCTGCATCAGAGCAACCTGTTCCATAACTCACATGACATGTCTCAAGATCTGCAGAGGTGGCAGACTGAAGCTATCCTGACTAGTGGGAGGCCACTCTTCCATCTCCACCAAGACTTAATGTTTGCAACGTGTTGCTGCTGTGTTTGGAAGTGGCGGGTGAAGGTATTATCTGGGAGAGTGGTGGGGATAGTGGGCCGTTAGTCTCTGGTGAGGCACCAGCTATCAGTGTTCTGTTGCTTTGTGCAGTCCAGTTGGCTGTAAAGGCCTTCCTGCTAATCTTGAAGAGCAGGCTGGTGCAGGTCCTCCTAGACAACACAATCTTCATTTACTACTGCAACAAACAAGATGGTGTGGTTTATTGCAACCTGTGCTCGATCTTCTTGCATCTTTGAAGGTGACAGGATCACGTTAATGGGCTTTATTGCTCAATCGCACTAAAGTAAAGGCTTCATTGTCCTGACCCTAAAAGAATCTTGGGCTTTTATGTTGATCGCTCAAGGGACCATTGTGCAGATGACCATCTCCTTTTGGGTTTTGCTGGGACTATAACGGGTACAGTGGTATAAAATAAGTCGTCGTTGAGGTGGATGAATGCATTGACCTGAAAAGGCTTATTCCACCAGGGCCAAGTCTGCAAAACTGGTAAGGAGAGTGCCTGTTCTGGACATTTGCCAAGATTTTAACACCTTTCTTTTGAGGTGTATGGAACCCTCTATGATACTGCCGAGGAGTATAGTTATTACCTTTTCCATTTGCACATCCAATGCAGCTAGTACTGTTGCTCTGCTGTTTATATTGATTTAAATGTAAGCAAAGCATGAATAAATTGCTTTGTGTAACAAACCTCCAAGAATACAATGTAAATTATTGTTTTTGAAATTTCATCTGTGATGACCTTTTAGTGATTAAAAAGGTTGGTGTGTAAATAGTGGGACACAACACTTGGTGGTGAGGCATTATGGGTTGTCCCTCTTCCCTCAGCAGAACGAAACGCTGGGTGACGCTCACTTCTGCAGAGAGGATGATAACCTAGGGAAAGTGTCATAATTGCTGAAGGGGGTGCCTAAGGTTTAACATGCTCTTCAACATTTTCAGTGACGTCGAAGCATTTGAGTTGTTTGCAGAGTGCTTGTGAAATATTAAAAATGCATGCCACACTAAGAGGCAACTGTTGTAAGGCCATACAAATATGCTTCTTGGATCCGTCCTATGTGATCCTTTATGCAAGAGGAATAGACAAGAGTAAGTAGTTTATTAATGCTATCATCACCACACATCTATATACCAGCAAATTTATGGTTACGTTTCTCGAGTGATTATTATTATTATTTTTTGTAAGTTGATAACTGCACATTTTTTTTTTTTTTTTATGTATTTTTTTCTGGGGGGGCGACTAAACGTAAGATTTTAGTCAGGGTGGGTGTTTCCTTGAGTATGTACAATATAGGTGTGTGAATCAAATTGAAAATGGTCTTTCAGACTGACTTTATCATTCATTTTCCTTTTCTCAATTTTTCCTATGCTTCAAATTGGCTTTCACTGTTCACATATTAATTTTTATCTCGGCTAAGCAAAATCCACACTGGTAGCTGTGTTTCATGAAAGTATTGTGATAAATCCCATAAATGTCACTCATGTTTATTTTTCTTTTGTGGATAATTTAAATAGTTCGCAGTAATGTATCTTCTATTTTATGCCAACTTTATCCAGCTCTGCTGCCGTTTGTTGGCTTCTGCAAATAAGTGCAGTACAAAACTTTCTGGCAGCGTTTCCCTGCATTAGCAGCAATCTAATTTCAGTGATGACTGTAAATCTGCACTCCCAGAATCTCACGTTCTTTCCAAACCTTCTCCTAGGGCAGAGTTTGAACGTCCAACATGCAGTGCTGTTGCTTCTTCAGGCGAAACACATTTTCATAGACCGTAAAAGTCCATATAAACTGGTGACCAAGAAACATTTGAATAGTATGCAGAGCATGAGCCAGTATGCAGAGCATGAGCCATACGTGCTGCGCTTGTGTGAAATAATTTACTCTTTTTGAGCAGGGTTCCTGTGGCTTAAATTTTGTTTCTGAACAGATGCAGCCACGGGCACCGCTTCATGTGGGACCCTAAATCCTACAAAAATATGAACCAGGTTCTTAGCCATCTGTGGTGAAACACATTAGGGCCAGCGCTGCCAGAATCGCATGTTCTTTCCAAACCGTTCTCCTAGGGCAGAGTTTGAACGTCCAACAAGCAGTGCTGATGCTTCTTTAGGCATAGCACATTTTCATATACATTTGAAAAGTATGCAGAACATAAACCATAAGTGCTGCGCTTGTGTGAAATAGTTTACTCTTTTTTTTGTTTCTGAACAGAGGCAGCCACGGACACCACTTCATGTGGGACCCTAAATCCTACATAAATATGAACCCGGTTGTTAGCAGTCTGTGGTGAAACACATTAGGGCCAGCGCTGCGTCTCCCCTTTAGATTGCACGTTTTAGCTTGAAATCTTTTTCCAATGGTGACTTTTTACATGCTTTTACACTTGGTGTAGGAAGTTGGCTCTGTATGCACTATTTCAAAGTAAGGAATAGTATGCACAGAATCCAAGGGTTCCCCTTAGAGGTAAGATAGTGGCAAAAAGAGATAATACTAATGCTCTATTTTGTGGTAGTGTGGTCGAGCAGTAGGCTTATCAAAGGAGTAGTGTTAAGCATTTGTTATACATACACAAGCAATAAATGAGGAACACACACACTCTAAGACAATTCCAGGCCAATAGGTTTTTGTATAGAAAAATATATTTTCTTAGTTTATCAGTTTATCGGTTGCTCAGACATTCAGTTGGATTTTCCGAGACCTCGGTCAGCGCACAAAGCTCTGTTAACCACTGGAGTGGAGATTGTTGAAGCCGACGTTCTGCACGCAGGCGCCGGGTGGTTCACGTCGTAGTGCAGCTCCGTCGGAGCACGGAGTACGAACGCTGCTGCTGCCGCTACTGCCGCCACCGCTACTGCTGCTTTGGGGGCCGAGGAGAACTTTTGGGTGGCTCACGCTCGGAGCACGGAGCTTGGAGCTCGGAACTCACCGCGGAGTGCAACGTTGCCGCGGCTTTTGGAGTAGGAGGATTCTGTGTACCCCGGCGGTAGTTGGCATTCCGGTAGGGAGTGTGGGCGACCCCCTCCCTGCAACTTTCCACCGCTGTGTTGTTGTTGTTGTTTTCTGTGTGGCACGGTACGGCGTAACCCAGGCGCTAGAGGAGTCAGAAGCCAGAGCCGGAAGGAGTCGGAGGGAGTCGGAAGGAGTCCTGCCATCCCCCCTGTGGACCTCCTGTGGCCCCTCCTGAAAAGACGTTGAGCGGGAGAGCGGACCGGGGTGAGACCAGGATAGACCGGGAGAGACAGGGTAAGCAGCTTTCCTGGGGGGGGGGGGTCCCTGTTCATACACTGTTACACTGTTACACTGCTACACGGGACCCTTCCTGGCCTTGAACCCCTCTCCTGTTCCTACCCTTGGCCCGGCCCCGGTTCCAGCTCCGGAATCGGTGCCTAACCGCGCCACGTCGCCTCACCCAGCCTCACCCAGCCACAGCAACAGCTCTAGCCACAGCCAGCCCTAGTTTGGCCTTCTGGCCTTGAACTTGGACCAGTCGTCGTTGGTGGTCTCTCCTAAAGTCCGAGCAAGGAAGGAACCCAGTAAGGAACCAAAGAGCCAAGGGGAGGGGAGCGGTGAACGGTAACGGTAACCGGAGGATGGTTGGGACAAGAGGAAAAACAAAGAAGGCTAGGGAGGCCAATAAGGCGCTTATTCACCTAGCGGAATTCCAAAGATCAGAGCAGGAGCTCAAAAGTTCACAAGGTCTAGGGTTAGACCAGAACCAGGATCAAGACCAGGACCAGGACCCCAGAACCATCCAGCAATCCCAAGGGGGACTTGCAAATCTAGGTGAGGACACAGCAGAGGGTGTCCAATTCGGGTCTCCCGCCGACAAAAGCGAGTCCGAGCCAGGAGAAGTGTCAGGCGGGTCACTAAAAGTGGTGACGCTGCCTTGTTTGCCAGCCCATACTGACTCCGATGACATAGGGGGTGCCCTACTGAATGCAGAAGAAACTGTAGGGGGCCTTGTAAGTCCTCTGTGCAGGAGACATAAGTACACACCGACGCACCCGGCCCCGGGTGGACCCACGGGAGTAAGGAAAACTAGACCAAAAATAAACACTATTACTAACACTATTACTAACTATTGCAACCAAGTGAACTTGAACTCTGAACAGCCGCAAATGCAAAGTCCTAAAGCCAGTGGCCTCCGATTACAGCCACCGGGGGAAGTGGGTGGTTACAACGTGGGGGGGGGGGGCGAACTGGAGCCATCAGTGACCGGGCTCCAGGACACTCGCCTACTTCAGCAGCAACAGCAACCGGTTGGTTTATCGCAATTATTCTGCCCAATGAGTAATCCCCTTGGGGATGGTGAAGTGGAGTTAAATAACTCCCCAAAGTGGAGCAACTTTTCGGGAGAGCAAAGAAAAAGCAACGAATTACCTTATCCTGACCCCCAAAGGGGACTATTAAACTCCGGGAATTTCTCACTAACACTCTCTCCACAATGTGCTCAAGCAGAATTCACAGCAGTCCAAAATATAATGGGTCCGGAAACAGATTACTTACCATCTAAACAGACCCATAACATCTCAGCGTCACCGCTTCACTGCGGAAGTCAAATTGTTAAAACTAATTTAATGCTGGGCAGGCTCAACAGTAGTTCCTTCAGTCTGGAGCTGTCCTCGTTCGACAACTCCGTTATTGGCAACATAGACCCTCAACTAAACAGCATAACATCAGAAGATCTAAACTTCCTGGAAGGTAGTATAATAAAAGGCCACAGAGGAAAGGAAGGTAAGAATCCAGAAGGTCAGATAACCAACGAGCAAAGTGGAAATAGAGATGACCTCTCATTAGACCAACCAATTCTTAGCATCATGAAAGTTATATGTACAACACTGGGCTCAATTGCAACAACGATTATGGCCCAGTCTCAATAATTTGACTATCAACTTGAACTGACCAAACAACTTACATCCTCAATACAGTCTATAGATTACAGGATGGCCCTAGTAGAGGGCGTAATCAGGGAAAACCTGTTGCATCAAGCAGTGGCCGATAAAATGGACAAATTGGACGGACAAGTCTGTGGACCACTGCTGGAAAAATTATTGGAAGTTCCAAAAGTAATCAAAGACATAATCGAAGACTGCAAATATAGCCTTAAAAGCACACAGGGGTGCAACTACGAGCTAGGAAAAACAGAATCTAGTTTAATTGAAAGGCCAACAGACAGAGAAAATAGAGAAAGGCACTCTGGCCCAGGACGAGAGAACTATCCAGATGCAAAAAAATCAGACACCTAAGATGGAGAGATCCAACGGAAGTCCTGAATCTGGAATTAAAGTCCCAAACACAGTAGAAAAAAGGCCACCGGGTAAAAGGCCTCAACTAACAGGCAGATGGAAAAACACATGGAAGAAAGCTAGAGGAAAAAAAAAAAAGCACCAGCAGGAAATATGTTACAACAGATAGGCCTGATAGGAGAAATCAGGAACACAGGTGATGAGATCGCCCAACATCAGTATAGAGATAAAAGCATTAAGTCGGAGAGTTTTGAGAAACCTACTGATAAAGTATTTAACTTTATAAATAAAAATCCTGGATTATTGTGCGACAAAAGTTGCACTCACCATTCCCATATAAACCGTATACCCACTGGCCCCAGGGGACACCAACCATCTGGGCATGACTTAGACAAAGAAAGGTGGTCTGGAAAAGATCCTGGAACAAATCATGGGATAAATGAGGCAAACGAGGTAAATGATCCTCCAGCCAACGAACAACCCAACTGGAGCCCAGGAACATCCAAATCTAGCATTGGTATCGATAAGCACTTCCCAGCTACAAAAACGGAACATTTAGTTCAGGTACATCACTTAAATACAGTAGAAGACCACTACGGAAAATGCCAGCAGCCTCCGAACTCCATTAGTGAGGGGGCAGAACAAGATAACAGCAAAGGCGAAAGTAGAAGGGCAGAGACCCCAGAGTATATACGAAGCGAACAAAGTATAAGAATAACCATGTGCGTGGACAACACAACAGCCCCAGTTCCCGCACCCCGGACAAAGGCAAAAAAATATTGTTCTCAGGGCAGCCCTGGAAATTATCTCAGTAACCATCCTGGGTGGATCACTGATTCGCCTGCACCATTGCGCCCAGCACTGGACCTGGAAACCAATGAAATCAAAGGAAAAAGGGACAATTGGCCTCCAAAAAGGCAACCCTACGAAGAACAAAGGAACAAAGAATTGCAACTGGGGAGGGAAAAAGGCCAGGTAAATCAAACATCTACTAGTCGGGCAGCTACCACTCAAGACAGACAAAACGAGAACATCCAACTCCAAGGAAGACTGTCGCAGGAAGGCGGCGGGCACACTGAGATCCGGTCTGAAACAACTAAAAAGCCTGAAGCCACGATCTTGTTCATGCCTGAGTACTCCTCAAGAGGAAGTCACGACATCCTGAACAGGTCTAACATCTTATTTCTTGTTAACTCCCTGCCAGCCTTACAGAATGTAACAACTAAAGATCTCCTTTCAGTAAGATTCATACCAAAAAAAGAACTAGAGAACGGGGAATTAACAGAAACGGTCTGGGCCTCACCTTGGATAGCAGAACAGATCTTAAAAAGCTCAAACACAATGAAAACCTGGGGAATATCCATTGCTACTCCGCAAAAAGAACCATATCCAATAATACTTCTTGAAAAAGCTTCAAACCGAAACATGATGGGTAGGCAAGAGGCAAAAGGCAATTTTGGTTCGATACTTCAGGGAGCAATCAGCTCCAAACAACAACTCCCTGAACGAATAAACTTGAGTAATATGAGGTTCTGCCTGTTGGCTAATTCCCCCAGGAACAGTAGGGGTAATCCCCCACAGTTACAGAATTGCAAAGAGCAATTATTTAGAAGCTCGTAGCAAAAAATGGATAGCTTGAACATAAAAAAATAAAATCAGTCCCATATTAAAAATTCTAAGCTGGAACATAGCAGGTTTAAAAAACAAAATGGAAGATAAAGACTGGGTTGAATTTATTAAAAAACAAGACATCAGCTGCTTCCAAGAAACTTGGTCTACTCACGCTATTGACCTAGATGGGTTCTCCACCTTCCACTTACCTGCTATTAAGCAAAAAAAAAGAAGACCCTCGGGAGGTCTGAGTATTTGGATCAGAACTTCATTACTGAGGAACTCCGTAGTAACTCACTGTACAAAGCAAGGGAATCCAGACGCTCGCAGTCAAATATGAGGAATGGTCACTCGAAATAGTAAATGTGTACTTCCCACCTATCAGCCGGGCTCAAGTTATGCCAGGGGTGCAGCTCCTTAAAGAACATATCCTAAATAAAAGAACCAAGGATCGGAGGAACCCAGTACCAGGTCACACGAACAATCGCTCTCCCCAACCTTGTAAAACCTTTTTATTGATATGTGGTGACTTTAACACTAAACCTCATTCTATTCTCTGGGATGAACAAGTAGCAGAGGAAGATTATGCCTGGAATATCCCAACGCCTCTTGTCCAACGTTGTAATGACTCCAAGAAAGGAGAATTAATCTTTGAAGCATTAATAGAAGGAGGAATCCGCACATTAAATGGGAGAACAAAGTCAGATAAAACCTTTAAATCTACCTTTCGAACTGGAAAAAGGCAAAGCATAATTGACTATATGTCAATAAACATCGAAGCCTGGCATTATGTCATCGATATGGAAATAAGGGACAGAATCGAGAGTGATCACGACCCACTGCTAATGGAGATAGTCCATCCGGACACGAGCCCAGGGAAGGCGGAGTCTCCATTCAACGGAAATAGCCTAACAATAACTATGAGACCAAACAGGAAAAACATATTAAGGTCAAATGAGGATGAACCTTATGAGTGTACCCAGCCAAACCTGGTTGTCATCACTTAGCACGTTCTTAAACCCATCAGTTAATGACGCTATACCCCTCCTGCATAACTTTAATAATTTGCTATTGCAAAGAAAAAAGGAAAAGATCAAGCATCCTCAAACCAATCCTAAAATGATGGAGGGCTGGTTCGATGAAGAGTGTTTAAAGCTAAAAAAGACCTTCTCACAAGCACTGAAGAACCGGCACTTGAATGATTCCAATGAGCAACATTTTCATGGATGTAGGCAACAGTACAAAAAATTGTTAAGATACAAAAGGAAGATATTTCCACATAAACTTTGGAAAACTTTACTGCAAGCAATAACGGCAGGGAACTCCAAAAAGTTTTGGGAGATAGTCAGGTGGGGATGCGAAGGTCCCCCGAAAAACCTAGAACTGAATATCAACCCTCAACTTTGGGTAAAGCATTTTACTGCCTTGTATCAGGAAGTGGCCAAGACAGCACCAGGGACGACCAATAACCCAAACATCTTCACTCAAGGGCTGGCAGGCAGAAATCAAAGATTAAGTAAAGCATTTCCTCTTCAAAAGACCCACGCAGTATCCTCAAATCGGCTTGTTAGATTGGTAAACGGAACCCAGAATGTACTAGTCTCCAACAAATTTTCCAGTACAAATTCCACGCAAGTAGCCCAAGTCATTCCACGTGTGTAAGGAAATGCCTCCTTGGCATGGTTGCCCCCTGACTTTTTGCCTTTGCTGATGCTATGTTTACAATTGAAAGTGTGCTGAGGCCTGCTAACCAGGCCCCAGCACCAGTGTTCTTTCCCTAACCTGTACTTTTGTATCCACAATTGGCAGACCCTGGCATCCAGATAAGTCCCTTGTAACTGGTACTTCTAGTACCAAGGGCCCTGATGCCAAGGAAGGTCTCTAAGGGCTGCAGCATGTCTTATGCCACCCTGGAGACCTCTCACTCAGCACAGACACACTGCTTACCAGCTTGTGTGTGCTAGTGAGGACAAAACGAGTAAGTCGACATGGCACTCCCCTCAGGGTGCCATGCCAGCCTCTCACTGCCTATGCAGTATAGGTAAGACACCCCTCTAGCAGGCCTTACAGCCCTAAGGCAGGGTGCACTATACCATAGGTGAGGGTACCAGTGCATGAGCATGGTACCCCTACAGTGTCTAAACAAAACCTTAGACATTGTAAGTGCAGGGTAGCCATAAGAGTATATGGTCTGGGAGTCTGTCAAACACGAACTCCACAGCACCATAATGGCTACACTGAAAACTGGGAAGTTTGGTATCAAACTTCTCAGCACAATAAATGCACACTGATGCCAGTGTACATTTTATTGTAAAATACACCCCAGAGGGCACCTTAGAGGTGCCCCCTGAAACTTAACCGACTATCTGTGTAGGCTGACTAGTTTTAGCAGCCTGCCACAAACCGAGACATGTTGCTGGCCCCATGGGGAGAGTGCCTTTGTCACTCTGAGGCCAGTAACAAAGCCTGCACTGGGTGGAGATGCTAACACCTCTCCCAGGCAGGAATTGTCACACCTGGCGGTGAGCCTCAAAGGCTCACCTCCTTTGTGCCAACCCAGCAGGACACTCCAGCTAGTGGAGTTGCCCGCCCCCTCCGGCCAGGCCCCACTTTTGGCGGCAAGGCCGGAGAAAATAATGAGAAAAACAAGGAGGAGTCACTGACCAGTCAGGACAGCCCCTAAGGTGTCCTGAGCTGAAGTGACTCTAACTTTTAGAAATCCTCCATCTTGCAGATGGAGGATTCCCCCAATAGGGTTAGGATTGTGACCCCCTCCCCTTGGGAGGAGGCACAAAGAGGGTGTACCCACCCTCAGGGCTAGTAGCCATTGGCTACTAACCCCCCAGACCTAAACACGCCCTTAAATTTAGTATTTAAGGGCTACCCTGAACCCTAGAAAATTAGATTCCTGCAACAAGAAGAAGGACTGCCCAGCTGAAAACCCCTGCAGCGGAAGACCAGAAGACGACAACTGCCTTGGCTCCAGAAACTCACCGGCCTGTCTCCTGCCTTCCAAAGATCCTGCTCCAGCGACGCCTTCCGAAGGGACCAGCGACCTCGACATCCTCTGAGGACTGCCCCTGCTTCGAAAAGACAAGAAACTCCCGAGGACAGCGGACCTGCTCCAAGAAAAGCTGCAACTTTGTTTCCAGCAACTTTAAAGAACCCTGCAAGCTCCCCGCAAGAAGCGTGAGACTTGCAACACTGCACCCGGCGACCCCGACTCGGCTGGTGGCGATCCAACACCTCAGGAGGGACCCCAGGACTACTCTGATACTGTGAGTACCAAAACCTGTCCCCCCTGAGCCCCCACAGCGCCGCCTGCAGAGGGAATCCCGAGGCTTCCCCTGACCGCGACTCTTTGAACCTAAAGTCCCGACGCCTGGGAGAGACCCTGCACCCGCAGCCCCCAGGACCTGAAGGACCGGACTTTCACTGGAGAAGTGACCCCCAGGAGTCCCTCTCCCTTGCCCAAGTGGAGGTTTCCCCGAGGAACCCCCCCCTTGCCTGCCTGCAGCGCTGAAGAGATCCCGAGATCTCTCATAGACTAACATTGCGAACCCGACGCTTGTTTCTACACTGCACCCGGCCGCCCCCGCGCCGCTGAGGGTGAAATTTCTGTGTGGACTTGTGTCCCCCCCGGTGCCCTACAAAACCCCCCTGGTCTGCCCTCCGAAGACGCGGGTACTTACCTGCAAGCAGACCGGAACCGGGGCACCCCCTTCTCTCCATTCTAGCCTATGTGTTTTGGGCACCACTTTGAACTCTGCACCTGACCGGCCCTGAGCTGCTGGTGTGGTGACTTTGGGGTTGCTCTGAACCCCCAACGGTGGGCTACCTTGGACCAAGAACTGAACCCTGTAAGTGTCTTACTTACCTGGTAAAACTAACAAATACTTACCTCCCCTAGGAACTGTGAAAATTGCACTAAGTGTCCACTTTTAAAACAGCTATTTGTGAATAACTTGAAAAGTATACATGCAATTTTGATGATTTGAAGTTCCTAAAGTACTTACCTGCAATACCTTTCGAATGAGCTATTACATGTAGAATTTGAACCTGTGGTTCTTAAAATAAACTAAGAAAAGATATTTTTCTATATAAAAACCTATTGGCTGGATTTGTCTCTGAGTGTGTGTACCTCATTTATTGTCTATGTGTATGTACAACAAATGCTTAACACTACTCCTTGGATAAGCCTACTGCTCGACCACACTACCACAAAATAGAGCATTAGTATTATCTATTTTTACCACTATTTTACCTCTAAGGGGAACCCTTGGACTCTGTGCATGCTATTCCTTACTTTGAAATAGCACATACAGAGCCAACTTCCTACAACGTGCAATGAAGTTAATATCGGAATTCAGTGAAAAAGAGATTAAACAAGTTATCCTCTTTCAAAAGCCGCATAAGGCTGCAGGCCCAGATGGTATCCCTTCAGATGCTTACCGCAAGCAGCTAACGTTATGGTTACCTGCTCTAGCCCGTCTATTCAACAGTGTTTGGCATTACGAGGTAATCCCTCCTTCTTGGAAGGAATCAATAATTGTTCCAATTCACAAAAAAGGGCCTCGGGACATGGTGAGCAATTATAGACCTATCTCACTGCTTGATAGTGTTGGAAAGATTTTTGCCAAATTGATTCAGTCGCGTCTAGACCAATGGCTAGAGGACGGAGATTTAATATCAACATACCAAGCTGGTTTTAGGAGAGGCCAAAGTACAACAGATCAACTTTTTAAGCTAAACATGATCTGTGCTAAATACGCCACCCTTAAAAACTGTCCATTATACCTGGTCTTTGTGGATCTCCAAACAGCCTTCGACAGCGTAAATCGCCAAACATTATGGCAGTTATTGTCGGACATGGGCATACAGGGGAAAATCTTAA